>NW_028259152.1:18462500-18705468 GCF_977971745.1 Zootermopsis nevadensis | reverse complement strand
GAAGTTACTCGTCCCAAGACTTGAGAAGTCACTCGTCCCAAGTCTTGAGAAGTTCTTGTCCCAAGTCTTGAGAAGTCACTTGTCCCAAGTATTGAGAAGTCACTTGTCCCAACTCTTGAGAAGTCACTCGTCCCAAGTCTTGAGAAGGCACTTGTCCCAAGTCTTGAGAAGGCACTTGTCCCAAGTCTTCAAAAGTTCTTGTCCCAAGTCTTGAGAAGTCTCTCGTCCCAAGTCTTAAGAAGTCCTTGTCCCAAGTCTTGAGAAGTCACGCGTCCCAAGTCTTGAGAAGTCAATCGTCCCAAGTCTTGAGAAGTTCTTGTCCCAAGTCTTGAGAAGTTGTCCCAAGTCTTGAGAAGTCACTCGTCCCAAGTCTTGAGAAGTCACTCGTCCCAAGTCTTGAGAAGTTCTTGTCCCAAGTCTTGAGAAGTTCTTGTCCCAAGTCTTGAGAAGTTGTCCCAAGTCTTGAGAAGTCACTCGTCCCAAGTCTTGAGAAGTCACTCGTCCCAAGACTTGAGAAGTCTTGAGAAGTTACTCGTCCCAAGACTTGAGAAGTCACTCGTCCCAAGTCTTGAGAAGTTCTTGTCCCAAGTCTTGAGAAGTCACTTGTCCCAAGTATTGAGAAGTCACTTGTCCCAACTCTTGAGAAGTCACTCGTCCCAAGTCTTGAGAAGGCACTTGTCCCAAGTCTTGAGAAGGCACTTGTCCCAAGTCTTCAAAAGTTCTTGTCCCAAGTCTTGAGAAGTCACTCGTCCCAAGTGGCGTGAAACGCGAAGAAAACTAAGAATATTCGAAATTTTTGAAAAAAATTTGAATTCAGCTAAGACGGGTGAGGCACAGCCCTAAACAAGACTTGGGACAAGAACTTCTCAAGACTTGGGACAAGTGACTTCTCAAGACTTGCGACAAGAACTTCTCAAGTTTTTCTTAGAATTTTCCGAACTTGTACCAAAAACTAAGTTTTTGACAAAGTTCGAAAAAATTCTAAGTTCTACCTGGAGTGTATGGAAGGAATTCAGGAATCCTAAATGATAACATTATTCAAAATAAATTCTTTATTATGCAAAAAAAATTCTGTTTGTACATCAGTTTACAAAATATAATTCATTCACTTATTTCATCTTCTTAATCTCGACTGGAAAAAAGTATCATCACCTGAACAAAATCAAAAAACAAACATTAATTTCAATCAAAGCAAAGAAAATTAACTGAAAACAAAATAAATATATTCTGAGTAGGACTTCTCAAGACTTGGGACAAGTGACTTCTCAAGACTTTTCAAAATTTTTCGAAATTTTAAAAAAATTAAAAACGACTGCAAATGGCGTGAAACGCGAAGAAAACTAAGAATTTTCGAAAAAATTGAATTCAGCTAAGACAGGTGAGGCACAGCCCTAAACAAGCAGACAAGACTTGGGACAATAACTTCCTAAGACTTGGGACAAGGACTTCTCAAGACTTGGGACAAGAACTTCTCAAGACTTGGGACAAGAACTTCTCAAGACTTGGGATGCGTGACTTCTCAAGACTTGGGACAAGGGACTTCTGAAGACTTGCGACGAGTGACTTCTCAAGACTTGGGACGAGTGACTTCTCAAGACTTGGGACAAGAACTTCTCAAGACTTGGGACGAGTGACTTCTCAAGACTTGGGACGAGTGACTTCTCAAGACTTGGGACAAGGACTTCTCAAGACTTGGGACAAGTGACTTCTCAAGACTTGGGACAAGTGACTTCTCAAGACTTGGGACGAGTGACTTCTCAAGACTTGGGACATGTGACTTCTCAAGACTTGGGACAAGAACTTCTCAAGACTTGGGACAAGGACTTCTCAAGACTTGGGACAACTGACTTCTCAAGACTTGGGTGTCTAGTCCTGATAGGGATGGGACAGGTCAAATTTAGAAGGAAAAATTTTCAAATTTTTCGAAAAATCAAAAAACGCTGCAAATCTTCTGAAATGCGCACAAAACCAAAAATTTTCGGAAAATTCGGAAAAAAATTAAAAGTTGAAAATTTTCAAAAATTCTTAGTTTTGTGCGCTTTTTGGACGATTTGCCACGTTTTTCGATTTTTCGAAATTTTTCGAAAAAATTGAAATTTCTCAAAGGGGTACCCCTTTGAGAATTTTCAAAATTTTTCGAAATTTAAAAAAAATTAAAAACGACTGCAAATGGCGTGAAACGCGAGGAAAACTAAGAATTTTCGAAAAAATTTGAATTCAGCTAAGACAGGTGAGGCACAGCACTAAACAAGCAGACAAGACTTGGGACAATAACTTCTCAAGACTTGGGACAAGGACTTCTCAAGACTTGGGACAAGAACTTCTCAAGACTTGGGACAAGAACTACTCAAGACTTGGGACGAGTGACTTCTCAAGACTTAGGACAAGTGACTTCTCAAGACTTGGGACAAGAACTTCTCAAGACTTGGGACAAGTGACTTCTCAAGACTTGGGACAAGAACTTCTTAAGACTTGGGGCGAGTGACTTCTCAAGACTTGGGACGAGTGACTTCTCAAGACTTGGGACAAGTGACTTCTTGGGACAAGAACTTCTCAAGACTTGGGACAAGGACTTCTCAAGACTTGGGCAAGTGACTTCTCAAGACTTGGGACAAGAACTTCTCAAGACTTGGGACAAGTGACTTCTCAAGACTTGGGACAAGAACTTCTCAAGACTTGGGACGAGTGACTTCTCAATACTTGGGACGAGTGACTTCTCAAGACTTGGGACAAGGACTTCTAAAGACTTGGGACAAGTGACTTCTCAAGACTTGGGACAAGTGACTTCTCAAGACTTGGGACAAGTGACTTCTCAAGACTTGGGACGAGTGACTTCTCAAGACTTGGGACAAGTGACTTCTCAAGACTTGGGACAAGAACTTCTCAAGACTTGGGACAAGGACTTCTCAAGACTTGGGACAACTGACTTCTCAAGACTTGGGTGTCTAGTCCTGATAGGGATGGGACAGGTCAAATTTAGAAGGAAAAATTTTCAAATTTATCGAAAAATCAAAAAACGCTGCAAATCTTCTGAAATGCGCACAAAACCAAAAATTTTCGGAAAATTCGGAAAAAATTAAAAGTTGAAAATTTTCAAAAATTCTTAGTTTTGTGCGCTTTTTGGACGATTTGCCACGTTTTTCGATTTTTCGAAATTTTTCGAAAAAATTGAAATTTCTCAAAGGGGTACCCCTTTGAGAATTTTCAAAATTTTTCGAAATTTTAAAAAAATTAAAAACGACTGCAAATGGCGCGAAACGCGAAGAAAACTAAGAATTTTCGAAAAAATTTGAATTCTGCTAAGACAGGTGGGGCACAGCCCTAAACAAGCAGACAAGACTTGGGACAAGAACTTCTCAAGACTTGGGACAAGTGACTTCTCAAGACTTGGGACGAGTGACTTCTCAAGACTTGGGACAAGTGACTTCTCAAGACTTGGGACAAGAACTTCTCAACACTTGGGACGAGTGACTTCTCAAGACTTGGAACAAGTGACTTCTCAAGACTTGGGACAAGTGACTTCTCAAGACTTGGGACACGATCTTCTCAAGACTTGGGACGAGTGACTTCTCAAGACTTGGGACAAGTGACTTTTCAAGACTTGGGACAAGTGACTTCTCAAGACTTGGGACAAGTGACTTCTCAAGACTTCGGACAAGAACTTCTCAACACTTGGGACAAGAACTTCTCAACACTTTGGGACAAGAACTTCTCAAGACTTGGGACAAGTGACTTCTCAAGACTTGGGACGAGTGACTTCTCAAGACTTGGGACGAGTGACTTCTCAAGACTTGGGACAAGTGACTTCTTGGGACAAGAACTTCTCAAGACTTGGGACAAGGACTTCTCAAGACTTGGGACAAGGACTTCTCAAGACTTGGGCAAGTGACTTCTCAAGACTTGGGAGTCTAGTCCTGATAAGGATGGGACAGGTCAAATTTAGAAGGAAAAATTTTCAATTTTTTCGAAAAATCAAAAAACGCTGCAAACCTTCTGAAATGCGCACAAAACCAAAAATTTTCGGAAAATTCGGAAAAAAATTAAAAGTTGAAAATTTTCAAAAATTCTTAGTTTTGTGCGCTTTTTGGACGATTTGCCACGTTTTTCGATTTTTCGAAATTTTTCGAAAAAATTGAAATTTCTCAAAGGGGTACCCCTTTGAGAATTTTCAAAAATTTTCGAAATTTTAAAAAAATTAAAAACGACTGCAAATGGCGCGAAACGCGAAGAAAACTAAGAATTTTCGAAAAAATTGAATTCAGCTAAGACAGGTGAGGCACAGCCCTAAACAAGCAGACAAGACTTGGGACAATAACTTCTCAAGACTTGGGACAAGGACTTCTCAAGACTTGGGACAAGAACTTCTCAAGACTTGGGACAAGAACTTCTCAACACTTGGGACAAGAACTTCTCAAGACTTGCGACGAGTGACTTCTCAAGACTTGGGACAAGAACTTCTCAAGACTTGGGACAAGTGACTTCTCAAGACTTGGGACAAGAACTTCTCAAGACTTGGGACGAGTGACTTCTCAAGTCTTGGGACGAGTGAGTTCTCAAGACTTGGGACAAGGACTTCTCAAGACTTGGGACAAGTGACTTCTCAAGACTTGGGACAAGTGACTTCTCAAGACTTGGGACGAGTGACTTCTCAAGACTTGGGACGAGTGACTTCTCAAGACTTGGGACAAGAACTTCTCAAGACTTGGGACAAGAACTTCTCAAGACTTGGGACAAGTGACTTCTCAAGACTTGGGACAAGAACTTCTCAAGACTTGGGACAAGTGACTTCTCAAGACTTGGGACAAGAACTTCTCAAGACTTGGGACAAGAACTTCTCAAAACTTGGAACGAGTGACTTCTCAAGACCTGGGACAAGTGACTTCTCAAGACTTGGGACAAGAACTTCTCAAGACTTGGGACAAGGACTTCTCAAGACTTGGGACAAGTGACTTCTCAAGACTTGGGAGTCTAGTCCTGATAAGGATGGGACAGGTCAAATTTAGAAGGAAAAATTTTCAAATTTTTCGAAAAATCAAAAAACGCTGCAAACCTTCTGAAATGCGCACAAAACCAAAAATTTTCGGAATATTCGGAAAAAAATTAAAAGTTGAAATTTTTCAAAAATTCTTAGTTTTGTGCGCTTTTTGGACGATTTGCTACGTTTTTCGATTTTTTGAAATTTTTCGAAAAAATTGAAATTTCTCAAAGGGGTACCCCTTTGAGAATTTTCAAAAATTTTCGAAATTTTGAAAAAATTAAAAACGACTGCAAATGGCGCGAAACGCGAAGAAAACTAAGAATTTTCTAAAAAATTTGAATTCAGCTAAGACAGGTGAGGCACAGCCCTAAACAAGCAGACAAAACTTGGGACAATAACTTCTCAAGACTTGGGACGAGTGACTTGTCAAGACATGGGACAAGAACTTCTCAAGACTTGGGACAAGAACGTCTCAAGACTTGGGACGAGTGACTTCTCAAGACTTGGGAAAAGAACTTCTCAAGACTTGGGACAAGTGACTTCTCAAGACTTGGGACAAGAACTTCTCAAGACTTGGGACAAGAACTTCTCAAGACTTGGGACAAGAACTTCTCAAGACTTGGGACGAGTGACTTCTCAAGACTTGGGACAAGTGACTTCTCAAGACTTGGGACAAGAACTTCTCAAGACTTGGGACAAGGACTTCTCAAGACTTGGGACAAGTGACTTCTCAAGACTTGGGACAAGAACTTCTCAAGACTTGGGACAAGAACTTCTCAAGACTTGGGACAAGTGACTTCTCAAGACTTGGGACAAGTGACTTCTCAAGACTTGGGACAAGAACTTCTCAAGACTTGGGACAAGGACTTCTCAAGACTTGGGACAAGTGACTTCTCAAGACTTGGGAGTCTAGTCCTGATAAAGATGGGACAGGTCAAATTTAGAACGAGAAATTTTCAAATTTTTGGAAAAATAAAAAAACGCTACAAACCTTCTCAAATGCGCACAAAACCAAAAATTTTCGGAAAATTCGGAAAAAAATTAAAAGTTGAAAATTTTCAAAAATTCTTAGTTTTGTGCGCTTTTTGGACGATTTGCCACGTTTTTCGATTTTTCGAAATTTTTCGAAAAAATTGAAATTTCTCAAAGGGGTACCCCTTTGAGAATTTTCAAATTTTTTCGAAATTTTAAAAAAATTAAAAACGACTGCAAATGGCGCGAAACGCGAAGAAAACTAAGGATTTTCGAAAAAATTTGAATTCAGCTAAGACAGGTGAGGCACAGCCCTAAACAAGCAGACAAGACTTGGGACAATAACTTCTCAAGACTTGGGACGAGTGACTTGTCAAGACTTGGGACAAGAACTTCTCAAGACTTGGGACAAGAACGTCTTAAGACTTGGGACGAGTGACTTCTCAAGACTTGGGAAAAGAACTTCTCAAGACTTGGGACAAGTGACTTCTCAAGACTTGGGACAAGAACTTCTCAAGACTTGGGACAAGAACTTCTCAAGACTTGGGACAAGAACTTCTCAAGACTTGGGACAAGTGACTTCTCAAGACTTGGGACAAGAACTTCTCAAGACTTGGGACAAGAACTTCTCAAGACTTGGGACAAGTGACTTCTCAAGACTTGGGACAAGTGACTTCTCAAGACTTGGGACAAGAACTTCTCAAGACTTAGGGACAAGGACTTCTCAAGACTTGGGACAAGTGACTTCTCAAGACTTGGGAGTCTAGTCCTGATAAGGATGGGACAGGTCAAATTTAGAAGGAAAAATTTTCAAATTTTTCGAAAAATCAAAAAATGCTGCAAACCTTCTGAAATGCGCACAAAACCAAAAATTTTCGGAATATTCGGAAAAAAATTAAAAGTTGAAATTTTTCAAAAATTCTTAGTTTTGTGCGCTTTTTGGACGATTTGCTACGTTTTTCGATTTTTTGAAATTTTTCGAAAAAATTGAAATTTCTCAAAGGGGTAACCCTTTGAGAATTTTCAAAAATTTTCGAAATTTTAAAAAAATTAAAAACGACTGCAAATGGCGCGAAACGCGAAGAAAACTAAGAATTTTCGAAAAAATTGAATTCAATTAAGACAGGTGAGGCACAGCCCTAAACAAGCAGACAAGACTTGGGACAATAACTTCTCAAGACTTGGGACAAGGACTTCTCAAGACTTGGGACAAGAACTTCTCAAGACTTGGGACGAGTGACTTCTCAAGACTTAGGACAAGTGACTTCTCAAGACTTGGGACAAGAACTTCTCAAGACTTGGGACAAGTGAATTCTCAAGACTTGGGACAAGAACTTCTTAAGACTTGGGACGAGTGACTTCTCAAGACTTGGGACGAGTGACTTGTCAAGACTTGGGACAAGAACTTCTCAAGACTTGGGACAAGAACGTCTCAAGACTTGGGACGAGTGACTTCTCAAGACTTGGGAAAAGAACTTCTCAAGACTTGGGACAAGTGACTTCTCAAGACTTGGGACAAGAACTTCTCAAGACTTGGGACAAGAACTTCTCAAGACTTGGGACAAGAACTTCTCAAGACTTGGGACAAGTGACTTCTCAAGACTTGGGACAAGAACTTCTCAAGACTTGGGACAAGAACTTCTCAAGACTTGGGACAAGAACGTCTCAAGACTTGGGACGAGTGACTTCTCAAGACTTGGGAAAAGAACTTCTCAAGACTTGGGACAAGTGACTTCTCAAGACTTGGGACAAGAACTTCTCAAGACTTGGGACAAGAACTTCTCAAGACTTGGGACAAGAACTTCTCAAGACTTGGGACGAGTGACTTCTCAAGACTTGGGACAAGTGACTTCTCAAGACTTGGGACAAGAACTTCTCAAGACTTGGGACAAGGACTTCTCAAGACTTGGGACAAGTGACTTCTCAAGACTTGGGACAAGAACTTCTCAAGACTTGGGACAAGAACTTCTCAAGACTTGGGACAAGTGACTTCTCAAGACTTGGGACAAGTGACTTCTCAAGACTTGGGACAAGAACTTCTCAAGACTTGGGACAAGGACTTCTCAAGACTTGGGACAAGTGACTTCTCAAGACTTGGGAGTCTAGTCCTGATAAAGATGGGACAGGTCAAATTTAGAACGAGAAATTTTCAAATTTTTGGAAAAATAAAAAAACGCTACAAACCTTCTCAAATGCGCACAAAACCAAAAATTTTCGGAAAATTCGGAAAAAAATTAAAAGTTGAAAATTTTCAAAAATTCTTAGTTTTGTGCGCTTTTTGGACGATTTGCCACGTTTTTCGATTTTTCGAAATTTTTCGAAAAAATTGAAATTTCTCAAAGGGGTACCCCTTTGAGAATTTTCAAAAATTTTCGAAATTTTAAAAAAATTAAAAACGACTGCAAATGGCGTGAAACGCGAAGAAAACTAAGAATTTTCGAAAAAATTTGAATTCTGCTAAGACGGGTGAGGCACAGCCCTAAACAAGCAGACAAGACTTGGGACAAGAACTTCTCAAGACTTGGGACAAGTGACTTCTCAAGACTTGGGACGAGTGACTTCTCAAGACTTGGGACGAGTGACTTCTCAAGACTTGGGACAAGAACTTCTCAAGACTTGGGACAAGTGACTTCTCAAGACTTGGGACAAGAACTTCTCAAGACTTGGGACAAGTGACTTCTCAAGACTTGGGACAAGAACTTCTCAAGACTTGGGACAAGTGACTTCTCAAGACTTGGGACAAGAACTTCTCAAGACTTGGGACGAGTGACTTCTCAAGACTTGGGACGAGTGACTTCTCAAGACTTGGGACAAGTGACTTCTCAAGACTTGGGAGTCTAGTCCTGATAGGGATGGGACAGGTCAAATTTAGAAGGAAAAATTTTCAAATTTTTCGAAAAATCAAAAAACGCTGCAAACCTTCTGAAATGCGCACAAAACCAAAACTTTTCGGAAAATTCGGGAAAAAATTAAAACTTGAAAATTTTCAAAAATTCTTAGTTTTGTGCGCTTTTTGGACGATTTGCCACGTTTTTCGATTTTTCGAAATTTTTCGAAAAAATTGAAATTTCTCAAAGGGGTACCCCTTTGAGAATTTTCAAAAATTTTCGAAATTTTAAAAAAATTAAAAACGACTGCAAATGGCGTGAAACGCGAAGAAAACTAAGAATTTTCGAAAAAAAATTGAATTCAGCTAAGACAAGTGAGGCACAGCCCTAAACAAGCAGACAAGACTTGGGACAATAACTTCTCAAGACTTGGGACGAGTGACTTCTCAAGACTTGGGACGAGTGACTTCTCAAGACTTGGGACGAGTGACTTCTCAAGACTTGGGACAAGTGACTTCTCAAGACTTGGGACATGTGACTTCTCAAGACTTGGGACAAGGACTTCTCAAGACTTGGGACGAGTGACTTCTCAAGACTTGGGACGAATGACTTCTCAAGACTTGGGACAAGTGACTTCTCAAGACTTGGGACAAGAAATTCTCAAGACTTGGGACAAGGACTTCTCAAGACTTGGGACAAGTGACTTCTCAAGACTTGGGTGTCTAGTCCTGATAGGGATGGGACAGGTCAAATTTAGAAGGAAAAATTTTCAAATTTTTCGAAAAATCAAAAAACGCTACAACCCTTCTGAAATGAGCACAAAACCAAAAATTTTCGGAAAATTCGGAAAAAAATTAAAAGTTGAAAATTTTCAAAAATTCTTAGTTTTGTGCGCTTTTTGGACGATTTGCCACGTTTTTCGATTTTTCGAAATTTTTCGAAAAAATTGAAATTTCTCAAAGGGGTACCCCTTTGAGAATTTTCAAAAATTTTCGAAATTTTAAAAAAATTAAAAACGACTGCAAATGGCGTGAAACGCGAAGAAAACTAAGAATTTTCGAAAAAAATTTGAATTCAGCTAAGACAGGTGAGGCACAGCCCTAAACAAGCAGACAAGACTTGGGACAATAACTTCTCAAGACTTGGGACAAATGACTTCTCAAGACTTGGGACAAGAACTTCTCAAGACTTGGGACAATAACTTCTCAAGACTTGGGACGAGTGACTTGTCAAGACTTGGGACGAGTGACTTCTCAAGACTTGGGACAAGAACTTCTCAACACTTGGGACAAGTGACTTCTCAAGACTTGGGACAAGAATTCTCAAGACTTGGGAGAAGTGAATTCTCAAGACTTGGGACAAGAACTTCTTAAGACTTGGGACGAGTGACTTCTCAACACTTGGGACGAGTGACTTCTCAAGACTTGGGACAAGTGACTTCTCAAGACTTGGGACAAGAACTTCTCAAGACTTGGGACAAGGACTTCTCAAGACTTGGGACAAGTGACTTCTCAAGACTTGGGAGTCTAGTCCTGATAAGAATGGGACAGGTCAAATTTAGAAGGAAAAATTTTCAAATTTTTCGAAAAATCAAAAAACGCTGCAAACCTTCTGAAATGCGCACAAAACCAAAAATTTTCGGAAAATTCGGAAAAAAATTAAAAGTTGAAATTTTTCAAAAATTCTTAGTTTTGTGCGCTTTTTGGACGATTTGCCACGTTTTTCGATTTTTCGAAATTTTTCGAAAAAATTGAAATTTCTCAAAGGGGTACCCCTTTGAGAATTTTCAAAATTTTTCGAAATTTTAAAAAAATTAAAAACGACGGCAAATGGCGCGAAACGCGAAGAAAACTAAGAATTTTCGAAAAAATTTGAATTCAGCTAAGACAGGTGAGGCACAGCCCTAAACAAGCAGACAAGACTTGGGACAATAACTTCTCAAGACTTGGGACGAGTGACTTGTCAAGACTTGGGACAAGAACTTCTCAAGACTTGGGACAAGTGACTTCCCAAGACTTGGGGCAAGAACTTCTCAAGACTTGGGACAAGTGAATTCTCAAGACTTGGGACAAGAACTTCTTAAGACTTGGGACGAGTGACTTCTCAAGACTTGGGACGAGTGACTTCTCAAGACTTGGGACAAGTGACTTCTCAAGACTTGGGACAAGAACTTCTCAAGACTTGGGACAAGTGACTTCTCAAGACTTGGGACAAGTGACTTCTCAAGACTTGGGACAAGAACTTCTCAAGACTTAGGGACAAGGACTTCTCAAGACTTGGGACAAGTGACTTCTCAAGACTTGGGAGTCTAGTCCTGATAAGGATGGGACAGGTCAAATTTAGAAGGAAAAATTTTCAAATTTTTCGAAAAATCAAAAAATGCTGCAAACCTTCTGAAATGCGCACAAAACCAAAAATTTTCGGAATATTCGGAAAAAAATTAAAAGTTGAAATTTTTCAAAAATTCTTAGTTTTGTGCGCTTTTTGGACGATTTGCTACGTTTTTCGATTTTTTGAAATTTTTCGAAAAAATTGAAATTTCTCAAAGGGGTAACCCTTTGAGAATTTTCAAAAATTTTCGAAATTTTAAAAAAATTAAAAACGACTGCAAATGGCGCGAAACGCGAAGAAAACTAAGAATTTTCGAAAAAATTGAATTCAATTAAGACAGGTGAGGCACAGCCCTAAACAAGCAGACAAGACTTGGGACAATAACTTCTCAAGACTTGGGACAAGGACTTCTCAAGACTTGGGACAAGAACTTCTCAAGACTTGGGACGAGTGACTTCTCAAGACTTAGGACAAGTGACTTCTCAAGACTTGGGACAAGAACTTCTCAAGACTTGGGACAAGTGAATTCTCAAGACTTGGGACAAGAACTTCTTAAGACTTGGGACGAGTGACTTCTCAAGACTTGGGACGAGTGACTTGTCAAGACTTGGGACAAGAACTTCTCAAGACTTGGGACAAGAACGTCTCAAGACTTGGGACGAGTGACTTCTCAAGACTTGGGAAAAGAACTTCTCAAGACTTGGGACAAGTGACTTCTCAAGACTTGGGACAAGAACTTCTCAAGACTTGGGACAAGAACTTCTCAAGACTTGGGACAAGAACTTCTCAAGACTTGGGACAAGTGACTTCTCAAGACTTGGGACAAGAACTTCTCAAGACTTGGGACAAGAACTTCTCAAGACTTGGGACAAGAACGTCTCAAGACTTGGGACGAGTGACTTCTCAAGACTTGGGAAAAGAACTTCTCAAGACTTGGGACAAGTGACTTCTCAAGACTTGGGACAAGAACTTCTCAAGACTTGGGACAAGAACTTCTCAAGACTTGGGACAAGAACTTCTCAAGACTTGGGACGAGTGACTTCTCAAGACTTGGGACAAGTGACTTCTCAAGACTTGGGACAAGAACTTCTCAAGACTTGGGACAAGGACTTCTCAAGACTTGGGACAAGTGACTTCTCAAGACTTGGGACAAGAACTTCTCAAGACTTGGGACAAGAACTTCTCAAGACTTGGGACAAGTGACTTCTCAAGACTTGGGACAAGTGACTTCTCAAGACTTGGGACAAGAACTTCTCAAGACTTGGGACAAGGACTTCTCAAGACTTGGGACAAGTGACTTCTCAAGACTTGGGAGTCTAGTCCTGATAAAGATGGGACAGGTCAAATTTAGAACGAGAAATTTTCAAATTTTTGGAAAAATAAAAAAACGCTACAAACCTTCTCAAATGCGCACAAAACCAAAAATTTTCGGAAAATTCGGAAAAAAATTAAAAGTTGAAAATTTTCAAAAATTCTTAGTTTTGTGCGCTTTTTGGACGATTTGCCACGTTTTTCGATTTTTCGAAATTTTTCGAAAAAATTGAAATTTCTCAAAGGGGTACCCCTTTGAGAATTTTCAAATTTTTTCGAAATTTTAAAAAAATTAAAAACGACTGCAAATGGCGCGAAACGCGAAGAAAACTAAGGATTTTCGAAAAAATTTGAATTCAGCTAAGACAGGTGAGGCACAGCCCTAAACAAGCAGACAAGACTTGGGACAATAACTTCTCAAGACTTGGGACGAGTGACTTGTCAAGACTTGGGACAAGAACTTCTCAAGACTTGGGACAAGTGACTTCCCAAGACTTGGGGCAAGAACTTCTCAAGACTTGGGACAAGTGAATTCTCAAGACTTGGGACAAGAACTTCTTAAGACTTGGGACGAGTGACTTCTCAAGACTTGGGACGAGTGACTTCTCAAGACTTGGGACAAGTGACTTCTCAAGACTTGGGACAAGAACTTCTCAAGACTTGGGACAAGTGACTTCTCAAGACTTGGGACAAGTGACTTCTCAAGACTTGGGACAAGAACTTCTCAAGACTTAGGGACAAGGACTTCTCAAGACTTGGGACAAGTGACTTCTCAAGACTTGGGAGTCTAGTCCTGATAAGGATGGGACAGGTCAAATTTAGAAGGAAAAATTTTCAAATTTTTCGAAAAATCAAAAAATGCTGCAAACCTTCTGAAATGCGCACAAAACCAAAAATTTTCGGAATATTCGGAAAAAAATTAAAAGTTGAAATTTTTCAAAAATTCTTAGTTTTGTGCGCTTTTTGGACGATTTGCTACGTTTTTCGATTTTTTGAAATTTTTCGAAAAAATTGAAATTTCTCAAAGGGGTAACCCTTTGAGAATTTTCAAAAATTTTCGAAATTTTAAAAAAATTAAAAACGACTGCAAATGGCGCGAAACGCGAAGAAAACTAAGAATTTTCGAAAAAATTGAATTCAATTAAGACAGGTGAGGCACAGCCCTAAACAAGCAGACAAGACTTGGGACAATAACTTCTCAAGACTTGGGACGAGTGACTTGTCAAGACTTGGGACAAGAACTTCTCAAGACTTGGGACAAGAACTTCTCAAGACTTGGGACAACAACTTCTCAAGACTTGGGACAAGAACTTCTCAAGACTTGGGACAAGAACTTCTCAAGACTTGGGACAAGTGACTTCTCAAGACTTGGGACAAGAACTTCTCAAGACTTGGGACAAGAACTTCTCAAGACTTGGGACAAGTGACTTCTCAAGACTTGGGACAAGAACTTCTCAAGACTTGGGACAAGAACTTCTCAAGACTTGGGACAAGTGACTTCTCAAGACTTGGGACAAGTGACTTCTCAAGACTTGGGACAAGAACTTCTCAAGACTTGGGACAAGTGACTTCTCAAGACTTGGGACAAGAACTTCTCAAGACTTGGGACAAGAACTTCTCAAAACTTGGAACGAGTGACTTCTCAAGACCTGGGACAAGTGACTTCTCAAGACTTGGGACAAGAACTTCTCAAGACTTGGGACAAGGACTTCTCAAGACTTGGGACAAGTGACTTCTCAAGACTTGGGAGTCTAGTCCTGATAAGGATGGGACAGGTCAAATTTAGAAGGAAAAATTTTCAAATTTTTCGAAAAATCAAAAAACGCTGCAAACCTTCTGAAATGCGCACAAAACCAAAAATTTTCGGAATATTCGGAAAAAAATTAAAAGTTGAAATTTTTCAAAAATTCTTAGTTTTGTGCGCTTTTTGGACGATTTGCTACGTTTTTCGATTTTTTGAAATTTTTCGAAAAAATTGAAATTTCTCAAAGGGGTACCCCTTTGAGAATTTTCAAAAATTTTCGAAATTTTGAAAAAATTAAAAACGACTGCAAATGGCGCGAAACGCGAAGAAAACTAAGAATTTTCTAAAAAATTTGAATTCAGCTAAGACAGGTGAGGCACAGCCCTAAACAAGCAGACAAGACTTGGGACAATAACTTCTCAAGACTTGGGACGAGTGACTTGTCAAGACATGGGACAAGAACTTCTCAAGACTTGGGACAAGAACGTCTCAAGACTTGGGACGAGTGACTTCTCAAGACTTGGGAAAAGAACTTCTCAAGACTTGGGACAAGTGACTTCTCAAGACTTGGGACAAGAACTTCTCAAGACTTGGGACAAGAACTTCTCAAAACTTGGGACAAGAACTTCTCAAGACTTGGGACGAGTGACTTCTCAAGACTTGGGACAAGTGACTTCTCAAGACTTGGGACAAGAACTTCTCAAGACTTGGGACAAGGACTTCTCAAGACTTGGGACAAGTGACTTCTCAAGACTTGGGACAAGAACTTCTCAAGACTTGGGACAAGTGACTTCTCAAGACTTGGGACAAGAACTTCTCAAGACTTGGGACGAGTGACTTCTCAAGACTTGGGACGAGTGACTTCTCAAGACTTGGGACAAGTGACTTCTCAAGACTTGGGAGTCTAGTCCTGATAGGGATGGGACAGGTCAAATTTAGAAGGAAAAATTTTCAAATTTTTCGAAAAATCAAAAAACGCTGCAAACCTTCTGAAATGCGCACAAAACCAAAAATTTTCGGAAAATTCGGAAAAAAATTAAAAGTTGAAAATTTTCAAAAATTCTTAGTTTTGTGCGCTTTTTGGACGATTTGCCACGTTTTTCGATTTTTCGAAATTTTTCGAAAAAATTGAAATTTCTCAAAGGGGTACCCCCTTTGAGAATTTTCAAAAATTTTCGAAATTTTAAAAAAATTAAAAACGACTGCAAATGGCGTGAAACGCGAAGAAAACTAAGAATTTTCGAAAAAATTTGAATTCTGCTAAGACGGGTGAGGCACAGCCCTAAACAAGCAGACATGACTTGGGACAAGAACTTCTCAAGACTTGGGACAAGTGACTTCTCAAGACTTGGGACGAGTGACTTCTCAAGACTTGGGACGAGTGACTTCTCAAGACTTGGGACAAGAACTTCTCAAGACTTGGGACAAGTGACTTCTCAAGACTTGGGACAAGAACTTCTCAAGACTTGGGACAAGTGACTTCTCAAGACTTGGGACAAGAACTTCTCAAGACTTGGGACAAGTGACTTCTCAAGACTTGGGACAAGAACTTCTCAAGACTTGGGACGAGTGACTTCTCAAGACTTGGGACGAGTGACTTCTCAAGACTTGGGACAAGTGACTTCTCAAGACTTGGGAGTCTAGTCCTGATAGGGATGGGACAGGTCAAATTTAGAAGGAAAAATTTTCAAATTTTTCGAAAAATCAAAAAACGCTGCAAACCTTCTGAAATGCGCACAAAACCAAAACTTTTCGGAAAATTCGGGAAAAAATTAAAACTTGAAAATTTTCAAAAATTCTTAGTTTTGTGCGCTTTTTGGACGATTTGCCACGTTTTTCGATTTTTCGAAATTTTTCGAAAAAATTGAAATTTCTCAAAGGGGTACCCCTTTGAGAATTTTCAAAAATTTTCGAAATTTTAAAAAAATTAAAAACGACTGCAAATGGCGTGAAACGCGAAGAAAACTAAGAATTTTCGAAAAAAAATTGAATTCAGCTAAGACAAGTGAGGCACAGCCCTAAACAAGCAGACAAGACTTGGGACAATAACTTCTCAAGACTTGGGACGAGTGACTTCTCAAGACTTGGGACGAGTGACTTCTCAAGACTTGGGACGAGTGACTTCTCAAGACTTGGGACAAGTGACTTCTCAAGACTTGGGACATGTGACTTCTCAAGACTTGGGACAAGGACTTCTCAAGACTTGGGACGAGTGACTTCTCAAGACTTGGGACGAATGACTTCTCAAGACTTGGGACAAGTGACTTCTCAAGACTTGGGACAAGAAATTCTCAAGACTTGGGACAAGGACTTCTCAAGACTTGGGACAAGTGACTTCTCAAGACTTGGGTGTCTAGTCCTGATAGGGATGGGACAGGTCAAATTTAGAAGGAAAAATTTTCAAATTTTTCGAAAAATCAAAAAACGCTACAACCCTTCTGAAATGAGCACAAAACCAAAAATTTTCGGAAAATTCGGAAAAAAATTAAAAGTTGAAAATTTTCAAAAATTCTTAGTTTTGTGCGCTTTTTGGACGATTTGCCACGTTTTTCGATTTTTCGAAATTTTTCGAAAAAATTGAAATTTCTCAAAGGGGTACCCCTTTGAGAATTTTCAAAAATTTTCGAAATTTTAAAAAAATTAAAAACGACTGCAAATGGCGTGAAACGCGAAGAAAACTAAGAATTTTCGAAAAAAATTTGAATTCAGCTAAGACAGGTGAGGCACAGCCCTAAACAAGCAGACAAGACTTGGGACAATAACTTCTCAAGACTTGGGACAAATGACTTCTCAAGACTTGGGACAAGAACTTCTCAAGACTTGGGACAATAACTTCTCAAGACTTGGGACGAGTGACTTGTCAAGACTTGGGACGAGTGACTTCTCAAGACTTGGGACAAGAACTTCTCAACACTTGGGACAAGTGACTTCTCAAGACTTGGGACAAGAATTCTCAAGACTTGGGAGAAGTGAATTCTCAAGACTTGGGACAAGAACTTCTTAAGACTTGGGACGAGTGACTTCTCAACACTTGGGACGAGTGACTTCTCAAGACTTGGGACAAGTGACTTCTCAAGACTTGGGACAAGAACTTCTCAAGACTTGGGACAAGGACTTCTCAAGACTTGGGACAAGTGACTTCTCAAGACTTGGGAGTCTAGTCCTGATAAGAATGGGACAGGTCAAATTTAGAAGGAAAAATTTTCAAATTTTTCGAAAAATCAAAAAACGCTGCAAACCTTCTGAAATGCGCACAAAACCAAAAATTTTCGGAAAATTCGGAAAAAAATTAAAAGTTGAAATTTTTCAAAAATTCTTAGTTTTGTGCGCTTTTTGGACGATTTGCCACGTTTTTCGATTTTTCGAAATTTTTCGAAAAAATTGAAATTTCTCAAAGGGGTACCCCTTTGAGAATTTTCAAAATTTTTCGAAATTTTAAAAAAATTAAAAACGACGGCAAATGGCGCGAAACGCGAAGAAAACTAAGAATTTTCGAAAAAATTTGAATTCAGCTAAGACAGGTGAGGCACAGCCCTAAACAAGCAGACAAGACTTGGGACAATAACTTCTCAAGACTTGGGACGAGTGACTTGTCAAGACTTGGGACAAGAACTTCTCAAGACTTGGGACAAGTGACTTCCCAAGACTTGGGGCAAGAACTTCTCAAGACTTGGGACAAGTGAATTCTCAAGACTTGGGACAAGAACTTCTTAAGACTTGGGACGAGTGACTTCTCAAGACTTGGGACGAGTGACTTCTCAAGACTTGGGACAAGTGACTTCTCAAGACTTGGGACAAGAACTTCTCAAGACTTGGGACAAGTGACTTCTCAAGACTTGGGACAAGAACTTCTCAAGACTTGGGACAAGAACTTCTCAAGACTTGGGACGAGTGACTTCTCAAGACTTGGGACAAGTGACTTCTCAAGACTTGGGTGTCTAGTCCTGATAGGGATGGGACAGGTCAAATTTAGAAGGAAAAATTTTCAAATTTTTCGAAAAATTAAAAAACGCTGCAAACCTTCTGAAATGCGCACAAAACCAAAAATTTTCGGAAAATTTGGAAAAAAATTAAAACTTCAAAATTTTCAAAAATTCTTAGTTTTGTGCGCTTTTTGGACGATTTGCCACGTTTTTCGATTTTTCGAAAAAATTGAAATTTCTCAAAGGGGTACCCCTTTGAGAATTTTCAAAATTTTTCGAAATTTTAAAAAAATTAAAAACGACTGCAAATGGCGTGAAACGCGAAGAAAACTAAGAATTTTCGAAAAAAATTGAATTCAGCTAAGACAGGTGAGGCACAGCCCTAAACAAGCAGACAAGACTTGGGACAATAACTTCTCAAGACTTGGGACAAGGACTTCTCAAGACTTGGGACAAGAACTTCTCAAGACTTGGGACAAGAACTTCTCAAGACTTGGGACAAGAACTTCTCAAGACTTGGGACGAGTGACTTCTCAAGACTTAGGACAAGTGACTTCTCAAGACTTGGGACAAGAACTTCTCAAGACTTGGGACAAGTGACTTCTCAACACTTGGGACAAGAACTTCTTAAGACTTGGGACGAGTGACTTCTCAAGACTTGGGACGAGTGACTTCTCAAGACTTGGGACAAGTGACTTCTCAAGACTTGGGAGTCTAGTCCTGATAAGGATGGGACAGGTCAAATTTAGAAGGAAAAATTTTCAAATTTTTCGAAAAATCAAAAAACGCTGCAAACCTTCTGAAATGCGCACAAAACCAAAAATTTTCGGAAAATTTGGAAAAAAATTAAAACTTGAAAATTTTCAAAAATTCTTAGTTTTGTGCGCTTTTTGGACGATTTGCCACGTTTTTCGATTTTTCGAAAAAATTGAAATTTCTCAAAGGGGTACCCCTTTGAGAATTTTCAAAATTTTTCGAAATTTTAAAAAAATTAAAAACGACTGCAAATGGCGTGAAACGCGAAGAAAACTAAGAATTTTCGAAAAAATTTGAATTCAGCTAAGACAGGTGAGGCACAGCCCTAAACAAGCAGACAAGACTTGGGACAATAACTTCTCAAGACTTGGGACAAGGACTTCTCAAGACTTGGGACAAGAACTTCTCAAGACTTGGGACAAGAACTTCTCAAGACTTGGGACAAGTGACTTCTCAAGACTTGGGACAAGAACTTCTCAAGACTTGGGACAAGGACTTCTCAAGACTTGGGACGAGTGACTTCTCAAGACTTGGGACAAGAACTTCTCAAGACTTGGGACAAGTGACTTCTCAAGTCTTGGGACAAGTGACTTCTCAAGACTTGGGACAAGAACTTCTCAAGACTTGGGACAAGTGACTTCTCAAGACTTGGGACAAGAACTTCTCAAGACTTGGGACAAGGACTTCTCAAGATTTGGGACGAGTGACTTCTCAAGACTTGGGACAAGAACTTCTCAAGACTTGGGACAAGTGACTTCTCAAGACTTGGGACAAGTAACTTCTCAAGACTTGGGACAAGAACTTCTCAAGACTTGGGACAAGTGACTTCTCAAGACTTGGAACAAGAACTTCTTAAGACTTGGGACAAGTGACTTCTCAAGACTTGGGACAAGAACTTCTCAAGACTTGGGACAAGTGACATCTCAAGACTTGGGACGAGTGACTTCTCAAGACTTGGGTGTCTAGTCCTGATAGGGATGGGACAGGTAAAATTTAGAAGGAAAAATTTTCAAATTTTTCGAAAAATCAAAAAACGCTGCAAACCTTCTAAAATGCGCACAAAACCAAAAATTTTCGGAAAATTCGGAAAAAAAAGTAAAAGTTGAAATTTTTCAAAAATTCTTAGTTTTGTGCGCTTTTTGGACGATTTGCCACGTTTTTCGATTTTTCGAAAAAATTGAAATTTCTCAAAGGGGTACCCCTTTGAGAATTTTCAAAATTTTTCGAAATTTTAAAAAAATTAAAAACGACTGCAAATGGCGCGAAACGCGAAGAAGACTAAGAATTTTCGAAAAAATTTGAATTCAGCTAAGACAGGTGAGGCACAGCCCTAAACAAGCAGACAAGACTTGGGACAATAACTTCTCAAGACTTGGGACGAGTGACTTGTCAAGACTTGGGACAAGAACTTCTCAAGACTTGGGACAAGTGACTTCTCAAGACTTGGGACAAGAACTTCTCAAGACTTGGGACAAGTGACTTCTCAAGACTTGGGACAAGAACTTCTCAAGACTTGGGACGAGTGACTTCTCAAGACTTGGGACGAGTGACTTCTCAAGACTTGGGACAAGTGACTTCTCAAGACTTGGGAGTCTAGTCCTCATAGGGATGGGACAGGTCAAATTTAGAAGGAAAAATTTGCAAATTTTTCGAAAAATCAATAAACGCTGCAAACCTTCTGAAATGCGTACAAAACCAACAATTTTCGGAAAATTCGGAAAAAAATTAAAAGTTGAAATTTTTCAAAAATTCTTAGTTTTGTGCGCTTTTTGGACGATTTGCCACGTTTTTCGATTTTTCGAAAAAATTGAAATTTCTCAAAGGGGTACCCCTTTGAGAATTTTCAAAATTTTTCGAAATTTTAAAAAAATTAAAAACGACTGCAAATGGCGCGAAACGCGAAGAAAACTAAGAATTTTCGAAAAAATTTGAATTCAGCTAAGACAGGTGAGGCACAGCCCTAAACAAGCAGACAAGACTTGGGACAATAACTTCTCAAGACTTGGGACGAGTGACTTGTCAAGACTTGGGACAAGAACTTCTCAAGACTTGGGACAAGTGACTTCTCAAGACTTGGGACAAGAACTTCTCAAGACTTGGGACAAGTGACTTCTCAAGACTTGGGACAAGAACTTCTCAAGACTTGGGACGAGTGACTTTTCAAGACTTGGGACGAGTGACTTCTCAAGACTTGGGACAAGTGACTTCTCAAGACTTGGGAGTCTAGTCCTCATAGGGATGGGACAGGTCAAATTTAGAAGGAAAAATTTGCAAATTTTTCGAAAAATCAATAAACGCTGCAAACCTTCTGAAATGCGTACAAAACCAACAATTTTCGGAAAATTCGGAAAAAAATTAAAAGTTGAAATTTTTCAAAAATTCTTAGTTTTGTGCGCTTTTATGGACGATTTGCCACGTTTTTCGATTTTTCGAAATTTTTCGAAAAAATTGAAATTTCTCAAAGGGGTACCCCTTTGAGAATTTTCAAAATTTTTCGAAATTTTAAAAAAATTAAAAATGACTGCAAATGGCGCGAAACGCGAAGAAAACTAAGAATTTTCGAAAAAATTTGAATTCAGCTAAGACAGGTGAGGCACAGCCCTAAACAAGCAGACAAGTCTTGGGACAATAACTTCTCAAGACTTGGGACGAGTGACTTCTCAAGACTAGGGACGAGTGACTTCTCAAGACTTGGGACGAGTGACTTCTCAAGACTTGGGACGAGTGACTTCTCAAGACTTGGGACAAGTGACTTCTCAAGACTTGGGACAAGGACTTCTCAAGACTTGGGACAAGTGACTTCTCAAGACTTGGGACAAGAACTTCTCAAGACTTGGGACGAGTGACTTCTCAAGACTTGGGACGAATGACTTCTCAAGACTTGGGACAAGTGACTTCTCAAGACTTGGGACAAGAACTTCTCAAGACTTGGGACAAGGATTTCTCAAGACTTGGGACAAGTGACTTCTCAAGACTTGGGACAAGAACTTCTCAAGACTTGGGACAAGGACTTCTCAAGACTTGGAACAAGTGACTTCTCAAGACTTGGGTGTCTAGTCCTGATAGGGATGGGACAGGTCAAATTTAGAAGGAAAAATTTTCAATTTTTTCGAAAAATCAAAAAACGCTGCTAACCTTCTGAAATGCGCACAAAACCAAAAATTTTCGGAAAATTCGGAAAAAATTAAAAGTTGAAAATTTTCAAAAATTCTTATTTTTGTGCGCTTTTTGGACGATTTGCCACGTTTTTCGATTTTTCGAATTTTTTCGAAAAAATTGAAATTTCTCAAAGGGGTACCCCTTTGAGAATTTTCAAAATTTCTCGAAATTTTAAAAAAATTAAAAACGACTGCAACTGGCGTGAAACGCGAAGAAAACTA
Organism: Zootermopsis nevadensis; assembly: GCF_977971745.1. NCBI lineage: Eukaryota > Metazoa > Arthropoda > Insecta > Blattodea > Termopsidae > Zootermopsis > Zootermopsis nevadensis. The sequence goes on along the minus strand of NW_028259152.1, from coordinate 18,683,245 downwards.
AGAATATTCGAAAAAAATTGAATTCAGCTTAGACAGGTGAGGCAAAGCCTTAAACAAGCAGACAAGACTTGGGACAATAACTTCTCAAGACTTGGGACGAGTGACTTCTCAAGACTTGGGACGAGTGACTTCTCAAGACTTGGGACGAGTGACTTCTCAAGACTTGGGACGAGTGACTTCTCAAGACTTGGGACAAGTGACTTCTCAAGACTTGGGACAAGGACTTCTCAAGACTTGGGACAAGTGACTTCTCAAGACTTGGGACAAGAACTTCTCAAGACTTGGGACGAGTGACTTCTCAAGACTTGGGACGAATGACTTCTCAAGACTTGGGACAAGTGACTTCTCAAGACTTGGGACAAGAACTTCTCAAGACTTGGGACAAGGATTTCTCAAGACTTGGGACAAGTGACTTCTCAAGACTTGGGACAAGAACTTCTCAAGACTTGGGACAAGGACTTCTCAAGACTTGGGACAAGTGACTTCTCAAGACTTGGGACAAGAACTTCTCAAGACTTGGGACAAGTGACTTCTCAAGACTTGGGACAAGAACTTCTCAAGACTTGGGACAAGAACTTCTCAAGACTTGGGACAAGTGACTTCTCAAGACTTGGGACAATAACTTCTCAAGACTTGGGACGAGTGACTTCTCAAGACTTGGGACGAGTGACTTCTCAAGACTTGGGACAAGTGACTTCTCAAGACTTGGGAGTCTAGTCCTGATAGGGATGGGACAGGTCAAATTTAGAAGGAAAAATTTTCAAATTTTTCGAAAAATCAAAAAACGCTGCAAACCTTCTGAAATGCGCACAAAACCAAAAATTTTCGGAAAATTCGAAAAAAAATTAAAAGTTGAAAATTTTCAAAAATTCTTAGTTTTGTGCGCTTTTTGGACGATTTGCCACGTTTTTCGATTTTTCGAAATTTTTCGAAAAAATTGAAATTTCTCAAAGGGGTACCCCTTTGAGAATTTTCAAAATTTTTCGAAATTTTAAAAAAATTAAAAACGACTGCAAATGGCGTGAAACGCGAAGAAAAGTAAGAATTTTCGAAAAAAATTGAATTCAGCTAAGACAGGTGAGGCACAGCCCTAAACAGGCAGACAAGACTTGGGACAATAACTTCTCAAGACTTGGGACAAGGACTTCTCAAGACTTGGGACAAGAACTTCTCAAGACTTGGGACTTCTCAAGACTTGGGACAAGAACTTCTCAAGACTTAGGACAAGGACTTCTCAAGACTTGCGACGAGTGACTTCTAAAGACTTGGGACAAGAACTTCTCAAGACTTGGGACAAGTGACTTCTCAAGACTTGGGACAAGTGACTTCTCAAGACTTGGGACAAGTGACTTCTCAAGACTTGGGACAAGAACTTCTCAAGACTTGGGACAAGTGACTTCTCAAGACTTGGGACAAGAACTTCTCAAGACTTGGGACGAGTGACTTCTCAAGACTTGGGACAAGAACTTCTCAAGACTTCGGACAAGGACTTCTCAAGACTTGGGACAAGGACTTCTCAAGACTTGGGATGAGTGACTTCTCAAGACTTGGGACGAGTGACTTCTCAAGACTTGGGACAAGTGACTTCTCAAGACTTGGGAGTCTAGTCCTGATAGGGATGGGACAGGTCAAATTTAGAAGGAAAAATTTTCAAATTTTTCGAAAAATCAAAAAACGCTGCAAACCTTCTGAAATGCGCACAAAACCAAAAATTTTCGGAAAATTCGAAAAAAATTTAAAAGTTGAAAATTTTCAAAAATTCTTAGTTTTGTGCGCTTTTTGGACGATTTGCCACGTTTTTCGATTTTTCGAAATTTTTCGAAAAAATTGAAATTTCTCAAAGGGGTACCCCTTTGAGAATTTTCAAAAAATTTCGAAATTTTAAAAAAATTAAAAACGACTGCAAATGGCGTGAAACGCGAAGAAAACTAAGAATTTTCGAAAAATTCGAAAAAAATTTAAAAGTTGAAAATTTTCAAAAATTCTTAGTTTTGTGCGCTTTTTGGACGATTTGCCACGTTTTTCGATTTTTCGAAATTTTTCGAAAAAATTGAAATTTCTCAAAGGGGTACCCCTTTGAGAATTTTCAAAATTTTTCGAAATTTTAAAAAAATTAAAAACGACTGCAAATGGCGTGAAACGCGAAGAAAACTAAGAATTTTCGAAAAAAATTGAATTCAGCTAAGACAGGTGAGGCACAGCCCTAAACAAGCAGACAAGACTTGGGACAATAACTTCTCAAGACTTGGGACAAGGACTTCTCAAGACTTGGGACAAGAACTTCTCAAGACTTGGGACAAGTGACTTCTCAAGACTTGGGACGAGTGACTTCTCAAGACTTGGGACAAGTGACTTCTCAAGACTTGGGACAAGGACTTCTCAAGACTTGGGACAAGTGACTTCTCAAGACTTGGGACAAGAACTTCTCAAGACTTGGGACGAGTGACTTCTCAAGACTTGGGACGAATGACTTCTCAAGACTTGGGACAAGTGACTTCTCAAGACTTGGGACAAGAACTTCTCAAGACTTGGGACAAGGATTTCTCAAGACTTGGGACAAGTGACTTCTCAAGACTTGGGACAAGAACTTCTCAAGACTTGGGACAAGGACTTCTCAAGACTTGGGACAAGTGACTTCTCAAGACTTGGGTGTCTAGTCCTGATAGGGATGGGACAGGTTAAATTTAGAAGGAAAAATTTTCAAATTTTTCGAAAAATCAAAAAACGCTGCAAACCTTCTGAAATGCGCACAAAACCAAAAATTTTCGGAAAATTCGGAAAAAATTAAAAGTTGAAAATTTTCAAAAATTCTTATTTTTGTGCGCTTTTTGGACGATTTGCCACGTTTTTCGATTTTTCGAAATTTTTCGAAAAAATTGAAATTTCTCAAAGGGGTACCCCTTTGAGAATTTTCAAAATTTTTCGAAATTTTAAAAAAATTAAAAACGACTGCAACTGGCGTGAAACGCGAAGAAAACTAAGAATATTCGAAAAAAATTGAATTCAGCTTAGACAGGTGAGGCAAAGCCTTAAACAAGCAGACAAGACTTGGGACAATAACTTCTCAAGACTTGGGACAAGGACTTCTCAAGACTTGGGACAAGAACTTCTCAAAACTTGGGACAAGTGACTTCTCAAGACTTGGGACAAGAACTTCTCAAGACTTGGGACAAGAACTTCTCAAGACTTGGGACGAGTGACTTCTCAAAACTTGGGACGAGTGACTTCTTAAGACTTGGGACGAGTGACTTCTCAAGACTTGGGACGAGCTGACTTCTCAAGACTTGGGACAAGAACTTCTCAAGGCTTGGGACAAGAACTTCTCAAGACTTGGGACGAGTGACTTCTCAAGACTTGGGAGTCTAGTCCTGATAAGGATGGGATAGGTCAAATTTAGAAGGAAAAATTTTCAAATTTTTCGAAAAATCAAAAAACGCTGCAAACCTTCTGAAATGCGCACAAAACCAAAAATTTTCGGAAAATTCGAAAAAAATTTAAAAGTTGAAAATTTTCAAAAATTCTTAGTTTTGTGCGCTTTTTGGACGATTTGCCACGTTTTTCGATTTTTCGAAATTTTTCGAAAAAATTGAAATTTCTCAAAGGGGTACCCCTTTGAGAATTTTCAAAAATTTTCGAAATTTTAAAAAAATTAAAAACGACTGCAAATGGCGTGAAACGCGAAGAAAACTAAGAATTTTCGAAAAAAATTGAATTCAGCTAAGACAGGTGAGGCAAAGCCTTAAACAAGCAAAGACTTGGGACAATAACTTCTCAAGACTTGGGACAAGGACTTCTCAAGACTTGGGACAAGAACTTCTCAAGACTTGGGACAAGTGACTTCTCAAGACTTGGGACAAGAACTTCTCAAGACTTGGGACAAGTGACTTCTCAAGACTTGGGACAAGAACTTCTCAAGACTTGGGACAAGAACTTCTCAAGACTTGGGACAAGTGACTTCTCAAGACTTGGGACAAGAACTTCTCAAGACTTGGGATGAGTGACTTCTCAAGACTTGGGACGAGTGACTTCTCAAGACTTGGGACAAGTGACTTCTCAAGACTTGGGAGTCTAGTCCTGATAGGGATGGGACAGGTCAAATTTAGAAGGAAAAATTTTCAAATTTTTCGAAAAATCAAAAAACGTTGCAAATCTTCTGAAATGCGCACAAAACCAAAAATTTTCGGAAAATTCGAAAAAAATTTAAAAGTTGAAAATTTTCAAAAATTCTTAGTTTTGTGCGCTTTTTGGACGATTTGCCACGTTTTTCGATTTTTCGAAATTTTTCGAAAAAATTGAAATTTCTCAAAGGGGTACCCCTTTGAGAATTTTCAAAATTTTTCGAAATTTTAAAAAAATTAAAAACGACTGCAAATGGCGTGAAACGCGAAGAAAAGTAAGAATTTTCGAAAAAAATTGAATTCAGCTAAGACAGGTGAGGCACAGCCCTAAACAAGCAGACAAGACTTGGGACAATAACTTCTCAAGACTTGGGACAAGGACTTCTCAAGACTTGGGACAAGAACTTCTCAAGACTTGGGACTTCTCAAGACTTGGGACAAGAACTTCTCAAGACTTAGGACAAGGACTTCTCAAGACTTGCGACGAGTGACTTCTAAAGACTTGGGACGAGAACTTCTCAAGACTTGGGACAAGTGACTTCTCAAGACTTGGGACAAGTGACTTCTCAAGACTTGGGACAAGTGACTTCTCAAGACTTGGGACAAGAACTTCTCAAGACTTGGGACAAGTGACTTCTCAAGACTTGGGACAAGAACTTCTCAAGACTTGGGACGAGTGACTTCTCAAGACTTGGGACAAGAACTTCTCAAGACTTCGGACAAGGACTTCTCAAGACTTGGGACAAGGACTTCTCAAGACTTGGGACGAGTGACTTCTCAAGACTTGGGACAAGAACTTCTCAAGACTTGACACAAGTGACTTCTCAAGACTTGGGACAAGAACTTCTCAAGACTTGGGACGAGTGACTTCTCAAGACTTGGTAAAAGAACTTCTCAAGACTTGGGACAAGTGACTTCTCAAGACTTGGGACAAGAACTTCTCAAGACTTGGGACAAGAACTTCTCAAGACTTGGGACAAGAATTTCTCAAGACTTGGGACGAGTGACTTCTCAAGACTTGGGACAAGTGACTTCTCAAGACTTGGGACAAGAACTTCTCAAGACTTGGGACAAGTGACTTCTCAAGACTTGGGACAAGAACTTCTCAAGACTTGGGACAAGAACTTCTCAAGACTTGGGACAAGTGACTTCTCAAGACTTGGGACAAGTGACTTCTCAAGACTTGGGACAAGAACTTCTCAAGACTTGGGACAAGGACTTCTCAAGACTTGGGACAAGTGACTTCTCAAGACTTGGGAGTCTAGTCCTGATAAAGATGGGACAGGTCAAATTTAGAACGAGAAATTTTCAAATTTTTGGAAAAATAAAAAAACGCTACAAACCTTCTGAAATGCGCACAAAACCAAAAATTTTCGGAAAATTCGGAAAAAAATTAAAAGTTGAAAATTTTCAAAAATTCTTAGTTTTGTGCGCTTTTTGGACGATTTGCCACGTTTTTCGATTTTTCGAAATTTTTCGAAAAAATTGAAATTTCTCAAAGGGGTACCCCTTTGAGAATTTTCAAATTTTTTCGAAATTTTAAAAAAATTAAAAACGACTGCAAATGGCGCGAAACGCGAAGAAAACTAAGAATTTTCGAAAAAATTTGAATTCAGCTAAGACAGGTGAGGCACAGCCCTAAACAAGCAGACAAGACTTGGGACAATAACTTCTCAAGACTTGGGACGAGTGACTTCTCAAGACTTGGGACAAGAACTTCTCAAGACTTGGGACGAGTGACTTCTCAAGACTTGGGACGAGTGACTTCTCAAGACTTGGGACAAGTGACTTCTCAAGACTTGGGACATGTGACTTCTCAAGACTTGGGACAAGGACTTCTCAAGACTTGGGACGAGTGACTTCTCAAGACTTGGGACGAATGACTTCTCAAGACTTGGGACAAGTGACTTCTCAAGACTTGGGACAAGAAATTCTCAAGACTTGGGACAAGGACTTCTCAAGACTTGGGACAAGTGACTTCTCAAGACTTGGGTGTCTAGTCCTGATAGGGATGGGACAGGTCAAATTTAGAAGGAAAAATTTTCGAAAAATCAAAAAACGCTACAAACCTTCTGAAATGCGCACAAAACCAAAAATTTTCGGAAAATTCGGAAAAAAATTAAAAGTTGAAAATTTTCAAAAATTCTTAGTTTTGTGCGCTTTTTGGACGATTTGCCACGTTTTTCGATTTTTCGAAATTTTTCGAAAAAATTGGAATTTTTCAAAGGGGTACCCCTTTGAGAATTTTCAAAAATTTTCGAAATTTTAAAAAAATTAAAAACGACTGCAAATGGCGTGAAACGCGAAGAAGACTAAGAATTTTTGAAAAAAATTTGAATTCAGCTAAGACAGGTGAGGCACAGCCCTAAACAAGCAGACAAGACTTGGGACAATAACTTCTCAAGACTTGGGACGAGTGACTTCTCAAGACTTGGGACGAGTGACTTCTCAAGACTTGGGACAAGAAATTCTCTACACTTGGGACAAGGACTTCTGAAGACTTGGGACAAGTGACTTCTCAAGACTTGGGAGTCTAGTCCTGATAGGGATGGGACAGGTCAAATTTAGAAGGAAAAATTTTCAAATTTTTCGAAAAATCAAAAAACGCTGCAAACCTTCTGAAATGCGCACAAAACCAAAAATTTTCGGAAAATTCGGAAAGAAATTAAAAGTTGAAAATTTTCAAAAATTCTTACTTTTGTTCGATTTGTGGACGATTTGCCACGTCATTGCTAAAATAAACCTCTTCCTTGTATTAAAAGTGGTGGTGTCTTGTGTGAATCTCGTACATCATTGTCAAAAGAAACCTCTGCCTTGTATTGAAAGTGGTAGTGTCTTGTGTGAATCACGCACGTCATTGCTAAAAGAAACCCCTGCCTTATCTTGGAAGAGGTAATCTCGTGTGTGAATCTTGTACGTAATTGCCAAAACAAACCTCTGCCTTGTATTAAAAGTGGTAGTGTCTCGGTTGAATCACGCACGTCATTGCTAAAAGAATCCCCTGCCTTGTCTTGGAAGTGGTAGTGTCTGTGTCATGACCTTGACCTAACAGTGACATCAATGTTACAAGAGAGTAATCACTCTGATAACTGATGAAGATGTGAGGGCGAAATAATGTACAACAGTGGTCCCCAACGCGGTGCCCGCGTTGATACGGAAAGAGGTTATACTGAATAATAAAGGCCGTTCAACCATGAACATTATAAAATCAAAGCACAGTTCTCTACGTACCAATGCCCATCTTGACGATTGCGAGCAGCAACATCATCCTACTCTCCCAAATTTGAAAAACTGGCCGCTGAAATGCAATGCCAAACATCACACTAACTTCCCACTTGAGTAATAATAATTGTACTTATAAAAGTACGTATTTTTGATTGCGTGGTTTCTTGTATCAATAAACGTCGTGTTGTTTTGTGTATTATTTGGTGTCCATATCTTATTTGTCCAGAGAAAAGAAAATTTGGCTTTGTTAATTGGTTGGCGCCCGCCACGATCTCATAAACTCTGAAATGTGCCCTTGGGCAAAAAAAGGTTGGGGACCACTGACGTAAGGCAATACATGCCAAACATTACCATCAGTGCGTTTGGTGTAATCACGCACGTCTGCTGATATCGAAGTTTCAACGTTCCTACGTGCGGACATCCGTATATCCCATGTACACATAAGATCGAGATTAAATACATTTCTTTTGTACATTCATGTATGTCTGATGGTACTCATGTTGATATGGGTTGCCATTATCCACACATTGAAGGCAGATTCAGATTTATTTATGACGGATTTTGCTCGACTGTCTTAACTACCACGCACCGTGGGACATAGCCGCAGAGCTCGACCGTCCATGTACGACGCAGTGCGAAGAATGAAACAATAAGAGAAGGGGGGGGAACTCCAAATTAAAATATAAATAAACATCAGCAGCTTACCGTGTCTCGTTTGTGTGCGGTGTGCGGTAGTTGGCTGCCTGAGTCAAAGTCACACGGTGCGTGATATCTGACTGGCTAACTTCTTCGGTGCGTGCTACTTTCCGCGTTGCCTGACAGCACAAGTCCCTCGGCGATACCGACTACATAAGAATAAAATTAAGAATATATATACGCATGTGTATATAAATATGCATATATATTTTTGAGAGAATAAGAAATTTTGGTAGAATCAAAAAAGAGTAAAAACATAATATAATAACAAATCACATAAAGTACGTTGCCGTGGCTTCTGTGTGTGCGCGCGAGTGCGGTGCATGCTACTTGGTCGGTCGAGTTCCGAGTCAATGTCCGGCGGTGCGTCGTAGTCAGCAGGTCCCGTTCTGAGGCAAAGTCAGACGGCGCGCGGTAGTTTTCTGTTTTGCTTGGCACCACAAACCCCTCGGCGATACCGACTTGGTAAGAATAAAAAATAACAATATATATGCATACATACATTTTTATGTACGTATTTATATATTTTTTTTAAAATAAGTGTTAGTGAAGGCACGACCGGCGATTGCTGATTTACGGGTGGCTGAGAACGCAGTGCCGCGAGCGAGGCAGGCCTCGAAGAGGGGACAGATACAATGGTCGGCCGGTCGCCGGGAACTCTTTCGCGGGAAAGGCCCCATGGGCAGCCCGGCCGAGACCGTGAGAAGCAGAGATTGGGTGCTGCACAGACGGAGTCTCGCATGGACTGGGTGTCATTCAACGTTTCTGGTAGGTATAGAATGGGAAAAATTTCGACATTTTCATAAATTTTCATAATTTTTTTGAAAAAACTAAAATTGCTGGAAATTGTCAAAAAAAAACACAAAACCCAAAAATTTTGAAATTTTTCAAATTTTTTTTAAGTTTACATTTTTCTAATTCTTTAAGCTTTCTGCGTCCTTTCAAAGTAAAGAACTATATTGAGGAGACTTTATGGCCTTACAATTTAATGACATTGCACATTAAACAACAAAGGTCCTAATACAGATCCTTGAAAGATACCAGACAATAAATCAAAAGGAAATGACAAAACTCCAGAATAACGTACTTGCGAATGTCTGCTGGTTAGGTAACTAAGAAATCAATCATATAACCAGCAGACAGTTCATAGTCACCAAGTTTGTGCAAACGTAAGACATGCGAAACAACACTGATAAATGTCAAATCACAATTTATAATAAGATGGTAAAATATAAAATATTTAAAATATCATTTCACGTTCCGCATCGAATGATCGATTTAGAAATTGAAACGTCTCTTACGACATGTTTCGGTTATATTTAACCGTCTTCAGGTATAAATTAGATTGGTAAATTTAAAACTCGAATTACAATCCTTTACAATGTTATGCAGTTTATGGAAGATGTTCTTATCAGAATTACTCTTATATATTAGAACGAAGGTATTGTTTTTTATATGGCGTGGTTCATCTGATGTTCATTATTAGTCTGTAAAGCAATGATTTAAAGAAAACATTAATAAATATGGAGTAATATAGAAAACAAAATGATGGAAGTAAATAAATGATAAAATCAACATAAAATGCATCAGCTTGAGACTGGGAACAAGCTATAGGGGAAAATAAATCCAAAAACGTAACCAGATTAGAAGTGGTGGATTTGGATTTACTAAAACCATGTTGACAAGGGATTCATTTAGAATTAAAATTATAAGAAACATGGTATGTACAATAATTTCAAATATTTTGGAAACATTATTAATTATGGTAGTAGGTCTATAGTTTATAACAGAAACAGTTTTGTCTTCTTTTTTTAAAAATGGAACAATAGCTGCTTGTTTCCACAAAGTGGGAAATTGTTGCTGAGAGAAGCTAAAATTGAAAATAAATTTAAGAATAGTAGCAAGGATTTCAGAACCCTTAATAATAACTTGGTATACCATCTAGTGCAACGCTTTATAGCATTACGAATATGTCTGCGTTTGCGGGTAATATTTTCTTTGCGATATGGGAATGAAATAAAAGTAACGAAATGGATATATGGCTTTTATTTAGCACAACAAATATACAGCCACCTACAGATGCACCCGATGCACCCTAGTCAAACAATATCTATGCCACTGAACTGGTAGCTAGCTAAGAACACAGACAAGCCAAATCAACTCATCCACATGAGAAAGTACCCTGCTTTGGACGCAACCAAACCCAACAAACCTAAGTTACTAAGGACGTATGCTGTTACGGACACAGCCTAGCCCAACCAACCTGAAGCGGATTAGACGAACGAATGAAGACAACTGTGGACGCAGCCTAGCCCAACTAAATAAAGCGTATGCAGTAGTATCCCGTTTCGGACGCAGCCATCTCCCAGTAATCTGTTTCGTACGCGGTTTACGGAAAATAACTCTGCTTCGAGCAAAGCCTTGCCTAACCAACATATGTTCGTAGTGAGGTCGGTGAATGGTGGTGACCTGTCAAGTATGTGTAAGAAGCCTCCTGAGCATAGAGCACAGCCAAACTAAATTATGCCCATAACAGAGCAGATCGCTGCAGAAAAAATCGTGTATATTGAAATTAAACAAAATTTTTGTTTTGAATCGTTTAATTCATTTGCAACTTACATTTATTGAATACAGGGTAGTGGTATGAGAAGTAGGATACATATGGCTTTGAAATTATTTGAATACCTCTTGCAAATGTCAAATCTATACAAGTTTTCCCTTGCGTGGTTGGTTTGTCCAAATTATTCACTAGTTCAAGTTTAAAGAATTTCTGAAGGTACGCACATCACAGTTCTAAATTTTCGTCACTATTATATTCTAGTTCGAATGTTCGAACGTTTTCACGTCAAAAAGTATGGCCAAACATATCTGGAACTGAGCACGTAACCTGCGACGGACGTAGCCTACTCCAACCAATCTATGCAATTGAGCCTGTATCCTGCTTAGAACGCAGCCAACTATCAGAAAATTAAACACGCTAGGATGTAGCTCGCTTGCCTCGCAAAAATTACCGATAGCCTTAACCTGCTTCAGATGCAGCCTTCACCAACATACGACTCCCACGTACTTGATGCAGCCTCGGCTAAAGAACCTATTCACGCTTTGGACGCACACTAAAGTAAACAACCTATGCCAATCAGGTGGTAGCCTGTTTTAGACACAGCATAGCCCAATCACCCAATACACTCGAGAAAGTACCTTGCTGTGGACGTAGCCTAGCCACACCAACCTATGCCTCTAAGAATGTAGCATTTTAGGGAGTTGTCATCAGACCTCACTTTATCATAACTACATATCAACTGTATGATACTACAATTTTAAATTCAGTTTTACTTAATTGCATCTTTCCTTCTGTATCTTTATCAGTTGTATTGTACTATAAATCATCTTGTATCTTCTTAAATAAGTTGCCTGTCTGCTTCCTCGCACAAACAAGAAGCAATGACAATACAAACACATTTACAGATCACTTAATGTTACTGCTACAGTGCGCCGGCCATGCATAAGCAACAGAAGGAACCCATCACCAGTAGAAGGAAGAATTAGAACTTTGTTAGTCGGTTAATAGACACACAATATCTTTAAGAGTGATCTGTTAATGTGTATGTAAGCATCATCTGTTGCATTTATGGCTTCCCATATCATGAACATAATGTACTACTTCAACTTTAATAAGTGTTTGCCAGAAATGTTTTAACGCTTAAAGATTACCATAGTAAAGTGAACAAGTTAAATAAATTTCTTTATTTTTCTTCTATCTAAATTAAACGTTAAGAATTAATTTAATTCAATTTTTCTGTATTTGAAACAATTTATTATATTTCAAAATTTCATGTGCTCTTAAACATTCTTTTCTGTGCTTCCGTGCACTCCAGTTCTTCTTAAATCACTTTCTTTCAATCATTCTTGTGATAGACTTCCTAAGATATCAATTATAGTGAGCAATTAGCCAGCTACGGACGCAGCATAGCAAAGGACACTGCCTAGTACTATCGTAATATCCACGTTACAAATTATCCTCCTCTGGACGAAGCCTGACACAACAAACCTATGCAAGTAAGGCAGTAAGCTGCTATGGACGCGGCCTTCAACACAGTCGATCTCTTCGGACAGAGCCTTGTCAACCCAACCTGTGATTTATTCAGCCACTAGGAATCTATGTACGCAACCCAGACTGACCAATGTTTGCCTGTGGTCTTGTTGCCTTCTACGGCCACAGCTGGGCCAAACTAAGCACGTGAAAAGATTTATTGCTACCGCAGCAACCTAGGATTAATAACAAACCTCTACAGTGGTGGCCTATTTCAGACACAAAGTAGGCAAGCAAACATAAACCTAACTGGTACAGCACTGCACATGCAGCATTACCAAACAAACCCATACAACTGACAAGGCACACGGCTACAGACGCAGCCTAGGCTAAGCAAGATATTCACGTCAACCAGTCGCCTGGCATGGACGAAGCATCGCCCAACAAAACTATACATGTCGACCACTAGCCTGATGGCCAGCTACTGACGCACTCTAACCCAGACTTCTTAAGCCCTGCAGATGCGGGATAGCCGAACGAAAGTGTGTACCTGAGATCGTAGCCAACTACGGACACGGCGCACCCTCAACAATTCATGCAAGTGAGCCAGCATCCTGCTACCTATTCACGCAGAGCACGTACCTTGCTGTTTCTATAACCTACAGAACATGATGTATCACCATTTTCTTTTAGCCTGATTCCAACGCAGCTGCTCCTACTCCTAGTAAATCCAAGCTATCCTCCAAGAGCTGAAAATCTCGAAGACGCAGCATACGCAAACTACACCGTGACCCTTTTCGGGTGGCCTGATTCAAACGAATCCACAATAAAAACATACATATGCTAGTGAACATTTCGGTAGAGGTGGCGTGACATGTGAGAAAGTAGGTGTGCCTCTTCGCAAGCAGAAAAGACTAAAGGCTGATGGATACATGCCTACGCTTCCGACCTCCTTGTCATAGTAGAGTAGTAGTAAACTATGTCTTATGCAGGAAATGTCTGAGAAGTGTTCGCCAAAAAACAAAATTGACAGCACAATCTTCCACGTGCCTCATGGTGGTGGTCCAGGGGGCAAGTAAACAGAGCGAAATGCACAATGCAACCAATTTCCTTCCATCCATATCTCTGCTTCTTAAAATAAATTAAAAAATAAGTCACTCTGCCTCAGTCTCTCCTTGAGGCTGACACTTGCCGTGGTGAGCCTCGTGGTCAACCAAACTCAAATACTTTACCTACTCAGAGTGTGTCATACTCTACATTTAATGGGGCTACACGCAATCTGCCTACATCTTTGACCGTTCTAAACAGCCAACAGAGGGCACATGTCAATGTCTGATTTCAAATCAGAATGAAATTTCAAAATTCCTTTGCGTTCGTCGGACTCCGTTAGAGACAATAATAACTCTACGTGATCGAAAAAATCAACTACCTTTGCACGTTGCACCAAGTACTGCACCATACGCCATTCAAAGTAAGCTAATGAACGATACCGCAACACACGCACAAAGAGCCCTTCGCTTCGAGTCCCCTCCAGAACACGCCGCGTCCACTGGTACGTGTCCGATGCACTGGCGTACATGAAACACAAACACAGAATATAAGTCAAACATACCAACCACCGATCGCCAATGCTCAGAAATGACATCGATAAAATGGAAAGAAAACAAACCTTTTAACAGTATCGGCCTTTCTGAAGTTAAAATGGGGAGGTTCTTGGTGTCATTACATCCACCGGCAATCCCATTTTATGTAAACTGGATGTAAATGAACAATGATAAGGAGATATAAATACAATATCAATTTCAAAAGAATCAAACATGAGCAAACATTTACAAAGTTCAAAACCACGACAACGAAGACTCAAACGATATCTCAACCTCTCACAACAAATAAATAAAACACTCTCTCAAAAAAGAGAAACTCGGCCTCAGTCTCTCACCGAGAGATAGGGCAGCTATCTTACCTATCCTAGAAAGCCCCTTTCTTGACCAAATTAAAATACCAATGCCAAACACATAAAATGAAGGCAGAGCTACCTCCAATGGAAAACATGGTAGAATACTATTATTATTATTATTATTATTATTCAGTGTTCTGTCTTACAACAGGTCCATTGCTTTGCCCAAAAAGAACTCTCCAGTTTTCCCTATTCTCAGCTTCTCATTTTAATTCCTGGAACTTCATCTTCTTTCCTTGTTTCAGATCGTCGGTTAGCTGTATCAGTCTTCTTCCCAGTCCTCGCTTTCCTTCAACCTGACCTTCGATGATGCCACTCAGTAACCCATTCCTTCTCGTAATGTCCGAGCCAGTTAGCTTTCCTTCGTGTAATCGCCTGCAGAATGTTTCTTTGCTCGTCAACTCTCCTCAATACTTCTTCGTTGGTAACTCGATGCGTCCACCTGATCTTCTCTATTCTTCTCCAACACCACATTTCAAAACTCTCCAGGTATTTCTGTTCCTTCATCCTGAGTGTCCAGGTCTCTGCTCCATACGTAACACTTCACTAGTTTCTTCTTCATCTCCAATCCCAACTTGTTAGTGAGAAGTATCCTCTTCTTGACGGAAAACTGCCTTGGCCATGGCTATCCTTGCTTTTACTTCCTTGGTGCATAGGGCGTCCGTCGTGATTATGCTTCCCAAGTACTTGAAATTCTCCACATTCTCCAGCCGTTGGTTTCCAACTACAACGTTCTGCTCTCGGTGCCATCCTCATTACCTTTGATTTTTCAATGTTGATTTCCATTCCATACTCTCTACCTGTTACCACTAACTTGTCCATCATGTTCTGTAATTCCTCCTCTTCCTTCGCCAATACTACCAAGTCGTCTGCATACTTTACAGTCATTATCATCTTCCTCCAATTTTGAAGTCTCCACAGCTTCCTTGGCAAGCCATTCCCCGTACAGGTTAAAAATAAGTGGTGATACGCAGCATCCCTGTCTTACACCTCTACCTATCTCAACGCTGTTGGTGTCTCCTGAGTCCAGTCTCACGTTGACTTTCTGCTGCATGTACAGGTTTTCGATTAGTCTTCTATCTCTCCAATCAATTCCAATTCTCTGTAGGATCCTCATTAATTTCTTCCATTTTACTCGATCGAAAGCCTTCTTCCTGTCGATGAAGCAGACACATACTTCTTCCTTGACATCGAGAACTCTCTCTGAAATTATTCTCATAACTCCGATGGCATCTCTGGTTCCTCTTCCTCTCCTGAATCCTAATTGGTCGTCTCCCATCACTCTTCTTTGCTAGTCTGTTAGTCAGTATGGTAGAATACTAACATCAAATAATTAAAGAAATACATGTCTTTGACGGCCCCTACACCTCATGTAAAGCAAATAAATTCACATTCCATTTTGAGAAGACATTTTTTGTCATGGGTCTATTTTAGGTTAAGACAGTGAAGCAACCTTATTATATTATTAGGTCTGCCAGTACTCCACACCACACCCTAATACTGTCCTTCAAACTGTGAAACTTGTTCCAATGCAGATATCAAAACATCTTGTAAACATAAACAAGATCTTTACCTAAATTGACAGGTATTTCTACTTACAGACCAGTTTCATTACCAACGGCATTCTCTAAAAAAATTTCAAAAAGACATGCAACAACGTGCTATTGAATTTTACACACAAAATCTTAAGTGAACTAAATAATGAAGTGCATGTTGGTGGAATATTTCGCTATCTTGCCAAAGAATTTGATTGTGTAAATCATGAATTAGCACATCTGATAATCATATTTCTCGTATACTTACACAATGCATGTCAAGTTGACACAGAGATAAATCTCTCGCAGACATGAGGTCCTTCGTGATAACAGCCGATTGATTTCCTGTCGTCATATCAGTGAGCCACCATAGTGTTTCTGCACATACTCCACTCTTTTCCTGGCAAGCAGTAGTCATGTCAGGTGACGCATCCTTCAACCTCAGTAAAGTCCCATGGATCAATCAAGCTTCTTCTCTGCAGCTATTACCAGAAAAAAAATGCAATCACATTCAACACATCACCTAATTTAAAGGTTTCATAACCGATCCCCTTGCTCAAAATTAACCAAAAGCACAGAAAATATCCCAGCAGCTCCGGTCACTGTGCACAATACTCACACGTCAACAAAACTAAATTCCTCACCTTGGCAATTACTCACTTATTAATTAGTAAACACATCACATTAAAGGCTCCACAGCACTACACACATCACACATGTAACAAAACCACTCATTAACAAAACCTTATCACAAATAGTCACCACCCTCGTCTACAAGATATACCTAACCTCCAATTTTGATGTCCTATGAACAATATATTCACTAGAGAATCATGAATGCCTCTAGCATACCACAGATACTGCAATTATGCCAATCTCTCACCGCACATAGGTCTTTCAACATATCAAATCTCACATTTAAGTTCACAACATCTGAAGTACCTAATAAAATTGGACAGACTCATCTCTCTCACACGACAACCACATCAAATACATTCTAATGCTCATGTACTCACACAACGAATGCCTCGTTCAGACTGATATCAGTTTCTTGCGGATACGATGTTCCTTCTTTGTCCCAGCAGGTTTAATCTTCTGACATCAAGTCGGTCCGCCAACTGTTGCCGCACGTACTTCAATGCTTGTCTGGCTGGCAGTACGCAGGTCACGTGACAAACAGCATGGTGCTCAGTAGAATCTGAAGGATCATTCTGTTTCTCGTAATCTGCTACTCCCAGAAAGAGAAAATACAGTCACATTCAAGAAATCAAGACATCACACTCTTCTAAGAGCACACAGTTTTACTTCACCAAGCAGTTAACACTCCTACCTTAGCCAATGAACAAGCACCTTCCATTTTCAGAAGACAAATTCTGTCAAGTTCATTACAAACCCATTCACAAGTTAACTTTAAATACGGGTCACAACCAGCGACCTGACAAATTCTGAACTCCCTCACTCACAGATTCATACTGGAGACTTTCTTTCCTCCCCCCCCCAGCAAATTTAAAGCATTCGCCAAGTGGGCCATTATTCCACACGTCATAATACTGCAACTACAAACTCTACAACTCACACACATCACGTCAGTCCCACGCAACTTCTGTTGCCACTGATTCAGTGGATATTTAACGAACAGTTCGCTTGCCGTCTGTTTGGAGCCGAGGATGTTGATCGCTGTCTCCAAGATACACGGCTCCCTCTCCTCGTGCCCCATTATGACAGCAAGGGAGTCTACAAACACCAGTCGGTCCATGCCCCTCAGGTTCGCCTGTTTTGATGTCATGGAGAAAGGACCTAAATGAAAGATTAAGAAATGGCAAGCCACTACAACACAGCCAACATCTGTAGCACTTCTACTACTAAGGTGAATTCAACCGACAAGGGGCAAGAGGTAGCCGTAGCAATTAGATTTTTTTTTCCATATCACCATCAGTAATGCCACTTTATCATACCTTCTGGAAGCAAAGGTGGAAACTTCACCATCAGTAATATAAATTGTTTCAATGTTGAACAATCTAAATTTATAAAACTGAACTCACCAGCTACCTGAGATATCGCCACCATTGTGTAGTGACAAACAAGGAACACACCGTCGTAACTCTTTCATGGCTGCAGCAACAAACACTCCTACCAACATACACAACAGGCCTTACTGGCTTTTCCAGATATGAAGCAGACGCTTTCAACAAGTTCACATACTAAATGTGGTTTTAAGAGAGATTTCAGGTTCTCACAGTGGTCTTTGGGTTCTAACACCACTTGGACTTACAGAAAACCAACACAGATTATGATTTTTAAACATTTAATGGTTCGCTATATCAGCTGCAGTTATCCTTGTGACTAAGCGCAATGCCATGAGGCAGTGGGAGCATGGAGGTACACTCCATGCATTCTCAATTATAGAACAATGTGGAGGTCAGCCTCAAAATGTGGTTCCTTAAACTGGCAAAGAAAAATCACGTTCTTCAGTGTTTCTTTGTAGTCTCAATAGAAGAAATAGACAAGTTCTTTATTTCATTAAAACCATTTACTACTTTTCAGGAAAAAAGGTCTTCTTCTTTCAATAATGGCATTGCAATTCAGAAAAGAAGTTTATTAAACAATTTACTCAAATGGATGAACTTGCCTGTGACTGCCATCTGGTGAGTGGCTCTGGCTTGCTTGTCCTGCAATCTGCACGCAATCCCATGGACTGCGGAGATCTCCACATGTGGATCATCAGAACTGCAACGGCGAATCACAATGAGTACAGATAATTACACTCACATCCTAATGTTCAGTGTACAAAATGTTGGTCACAACAGTGGCCAATGCAGTAGCTGCTTCCTAAATCAGCAACTGATGTAAAAGGGACAGAGAAAATGGGAAATCTGGGTTTATGATATGAGAAAGAAATACATTACGTGCAGATGCCTCCTGGTACTGGCAGGATACTAAACACAAACTAATTGTGATACAGCCTCTAACAGGCTCACTGTACCAGTAAATAATGAGTTCTGGGTGCTCAGAGAAAGATCTATACCAGTGCCTCATAGACTGCCATGGGACTCGCTTACAATTCTGCGTTGAAAAGCCAGTGATTAACAATCTGTTATGTCATGTTAGTACCATCAGGCTGGAAAAACATCTTTTATTTTGTACACTTTTTTAATATCAAGAATGAGGTTAGTTTTACAATATTCTTCTGCCTCCAACTGCTCTTATATACCTTGGACAGGAGAAAAGCTGCTGCACTGTATTCTCATCTTCATTAAAATTCAGGGATGCCACCAAGAAACAGCAAATTATTTCCCAGCACTGACGACGGTAACGGATCCGTCGTGCTTGACTTCAGAGCAATACATGCTGTCTCCACGACCTGGAAAACACAAGCAACAGTTTCAAGTTATAACGAGTGACAACGCAGGCCACATTCACTGGTAAGGGAAGTCAAATGTTTTAGTTACAGTAACTTTCAAGTACTGCACTTACTGTAATACTCTAAACACCTTTTCTCCACATCAGGGCGCATGTCATATTTATTTCCAGAACCTTTGGGTTTCATGGACACCAACATATCATTGACTAGACTTTTATTTTGTAAGTGGAGTTTGACAAATCTCAACAATAAAATAAAAATTAATTACAAGTATATAATTTTTCTATAGTCTATGCTAACCGTAATAAACGTCAAAAAGGAACGTATTATACGCGTATCAAGTCATTTAATGATCTTCCACCAACAATTAAAACTCTAAATGATTTAAAGGTGTTCAAGCCTGCATTTAAATTATTTTTCATACTTGAATTGCAGAATCTGAAGGTTATGTACATTCACGTGTGAAACACATCCTTGTAATTGTGTCAAAAGTACTGAAGTTTATATGTATTGTATGAAATGATTTGTTCTCCATCCTTTGGTTTAGTCCTAAGAAGGATCTATGGAATGTAAATAAACTCTACTCTCTAACATACCTGAACAATGCAATTCCTTATCCAAGTCACAAACACTACAGGTGCTTCGTTCTGTCTGGTTCTTCACATCTCCAACTCCAAAAAAGCTGCTTCCCCATCACGCACACAACTGATCTTCTGAAACGCTGATATTCAGACAAATTAGTCCTCCATGTCTTCGTTGATACCAGTAAACACACACTACAGCTACAGTTCACATGAAAGTTGCTACTCAGTACATCCCCTGATCTCAAACTACTCTTTGAGACAGACTAGGTACTCCCACTAAATCTATAACCGTACACCTCCTCGGAAAGCAAGGTAATCGCACGAGGGCCTGAGGTCTTCCTTGTGGCATTGTGAGGCATGCTACGAACACCCCATACTTGGTCACTAGGAATCAAAAGTGGGCAACGGCTATAGTATCCCACATGCTTGCAGGCACTCCTACCTGAAACAATACCAAATACCAAAATAAATATCCGCATTGTGACACCAGTCGTAACTGCTACTACGAATGCACTCTACACCTCATCAATAATCAACTGGCCAACTAAACCAACCCTCCATGCAACCAAAATATTTCACACATTACGTCCTTCACACAAGGGAAAGATGACACACATCAATTCAAATTAACTTCCACGCCCTGGCAATATATATGAGAGTAAATCTGCACTGGACTCAGAATGCATCCTAGCAACCAAAGAAATACAGAGGGGCAGAACGCCCACGCCATTTTATCATAGGCAGGGACGGCAACGTCTGAAAAACAGCGAACTCATCCGACCTCCTTGTCATAGCAGAGTAGTAGTAAACTACGTCTTACGCAGGAAAAGTCTGAGAACTGTTGGACAAAAAACAATCTTCCACGTGCCAAATTCCTGTTGCGATAAGAAGTGAGCCTGCCAAGTGTACTGAACATACTCCACTGATTTCCTGGCAAGCAGTAGGCTGGTCAGGTGACAGACAGCTTTTCCCCGAGTAAAATCCCAAGGATCAATTAAGCTTCTTCTCTCAGCTATTCCCAGAAAGACAAAATGCATTCACTTTTAACTAACACAAATGCAAAAATAAACAGCATTCTCATGACGCAGTTGATTGAACATGTACTTTTGTTCTTGGGGGGGGGGCACACCACACACACTTCTGAGTATATAAATGTCACTTATCAATGCCGTAAACGCCTCATGGCGTTTATTTATTTGATTCCTCGGGAATCATCGACACATAACCTCAACCGTTAAACGAGAACACCCCCATCATTCCGTAACCTGATGACAGCCCACCTAGATCGCTGTTCGCACACATAAACTTACAGCACCTCCAAGACTCCGAAGACTAGATTCACGCTTACCAACACACACTCACTCTCTCTCACTCTCTCACTCACTCACTCACTCTCTCTCTCTCTCACTCTCTCTCTCTCTCACTCTCTCTCTCTCTCACTCTCTCTCTCTCTCACTCTCTGCGCGAACTTGACCACAGCGAATTCTAGTAGCGAACCCCAGTAAACTACGTATTGAGCGGGAAACAGAAGGGCAGCCGAATGGCAGTTCGAGACCCCGCGGATTCTTACAGTAGTATTAAGTTCTAAATATAAAACGAGGGCAGGACTGAACCGATTTCTGATTTCTGCCCTCTAAAAAAATAATTGAGGGTTAACGGACGGGTGGGTGGGGAGCCGAAGATGAGAGAATGAGGGGGTTATGCAAAAATATATTTATGAGGGAGCAGCCAAAGGTGGTCCAAACAGACATCATATCAATCAACAATCTTTAACCAAAATGTGTTCAAAGCACTTGAGTCGAAAGAAAAAATCCAGCCAAATAAATCAACAAACAAATCTGTCATCTACTGGGCATGAGATTTTTGCAAGCAAATCCAAATTCATAACAAACACCACACGCCAAACTTACAAGTTTACAAGTTTTAAAACCTTTATCCTTGCTTAACACACCACAAGCACAGAAAATACCCCGGCAGGTCACAGCACTACATAACAAAAACCAAAATCACTTCACAAATAGTCTCCACCCACGCCTACAAACGATACCTATACCAACTGGAAACAGCAATAATGTCAATCCCAAACTGCATTTACTTCTGTCAACATATCATCTCACACTTACAATCACAACATTTAAAGTACATCCTATAGGTCAGGTAATTACACACTTCATTCATTGTCCCATCAGGTTTCCTGTTCAGATATCAAGTCAGTCTGCGAACACACTCAACAGCTTACATGACAAGCATGCAGGTTTGATGGTTTGATTTATTTTATTTCGCTGGATTGTTTCTTTTTCGACTCATATGCTTTGATGTCTGTATGTTTGGTATACCCCCGACTGAGCCCCCTTTTATATATTTGTGCATAACCCCCCTCATTCTATCATATTAGGCGCCCCACCCTCCCGGTAACCCACAATTATTTTTAGAGGGCAGAAATCAGAAATCAGAAATCGTTTGAGTCCTGAGTCCTGCCCTCGTTTTATATTTAGAACTTAATACTACTGTAAGAATTAAGAATTAATACTACTGTAAGAATCCGCTGGGTCTCGAACTGCCGATGTCGTACTCGTACTCCGCACGCCAGCACGCTATCCATTCGGCTACCAGGCTCCTACAAGATTACGATTCTGGATCTTCCTGATATATCGATGCCCTGCTCTTTCCCGCCAATACGTAGTTTACTGGGTTCGCTACTAGAATTCGCTGTAGTCAAGTTCGCGCAGAGATAGAGTTGGTAAAATTTGTTGCGTGAATCTAGTCTTCGGAGTGTTGGAGGTGCTGTAAGATTATGTGTGCGAACAGCGATCTAGGTGGGCTGTCATCAGGTTACGGAATGATAGGGTGTTCTCGTTTAACGGTTGAGGTTATGTGTCGATGATTCCCGAGGAATCAAATAAATAAACGCCATGAGGCGTTTACGGCATTGATAAGTGACATTTATATACTCAGAAGTGTGTGTGGTGTGCCCCCCTCCCCAAGAACAAAAGTACATGTTCAATCAACTGCGTCATCAGAATGCTGTTTATTTTTGCATTTGTGTTAGTTAAAAGTGAATGCATTTTGTCTTTCTGGGAATAGCTGAGAGAAGAAGCTTAATTGATCCTTGGGATTTTACTCGGGGAAAAGCTGTCTGTCACCTGACCAGCCTACTGCTTGCCAGGAAATCAGTGGAGTATGTTCAGTACACTTGGCAGGCTCACTTCATATCGCAACAGAAACCTGACCTGCCTACTGCTTGCTCAATTTATTTTTATGTTTTGCCGTATCACAATGTTGTTGCACATTAAATCCCTTACCAGCTGTAACATTAACTTCACAAAGTTTACAGAACAGAATTGTTCCATCAGAACTAAAATATTCCTCACCGAAATCTTTAATGAAAGCTCTTAACTTTGCACTTTCAGAACACCACTTTTGGCATCTGAACTAAATGAAGGATTCACTGTAAATGCCCGAGAAATGTAGTTTCAAGTAAGAATTTCATACCCAAAATATGAATTTTATCCTCAAAATATAACAAAAATGATCCTAACCATGAATCACCAGTATTGTTCCCAACAAACTGTGGTCAACCAGTGTCCTTGAAGATCTAAACATGATTTTGTGATTGTAAATAAAATTTTCATGAAGCAGAGTCCTTGAGAAGCTAATAGTAGATCATACAGTAAAGACTGCACCAAACCCTTAATTTAGTATGACTCCTTCTTGTTCCTGTACGAACAAATATCTTTGAACAGAATGAGCAGTTGATTGATCCACTGGTTGCTTAGCCGCCTGACTGTGATTAAGAGATCAAGTGGCTAAAAGGGTGAATGAACTGACTAATTGATTCGTAGGCTATTTAATAATTATATTTCAACCGTACAAATTACTTAATACTAAATGGGATTAGGATTATTGTGAATGGAGGATCCAAGACATGAAATTGTAATCTGAACAAAATTAAACAAACAGCGATGCAAATACATAGTAATTAAATGGCTAATTTGAAGGAAAAAAAACATGCACAAACAATATTGATTATATAACTATCCACTGCTAATACTAAAGTGCCACTACATTCCTTGGGCAACACCAACCACCCACTGGTTTCTTGATTTGAACACTTTCCCAAAAAAACAGCACAATTCATGAAGCTCCTCATTATGTAATTTTCTCTCGCTGCCTGTATGTTTCTCTTAGTTACATGTATTCTGCTCATCACAGACATCAGTGCAAGACACCAAGTTTAACACCCACACAAAACAGCAGGTGAAATAAGTAGCCATTATTATCTGTAATTAAGAACTTTTCCAAAAGCAGGAACTTTGAACAATGAAGCATGAACTGGCCTTCAACCTAATAGAGGAAATAAATGTCTTAAATATACTGTCTCTTAGTATAACGATATTGCACAGTTCAGTATCACCTCACAATTGAATAAATATAGTCATTTCTTTCACTCTGATGTTGGAAACATACATGGCACCTATCACACCGTGCAAAGACGTCCATTCGACACAGCCCACACTGACAGGTTAATATTTCCCACTTATAGGACCACAGTTCCCTTGTTCTGTAGTGTCCTCTGTATCAATGAAACATTATGTCCATGTGACCATGCACTCTTTCTCCTACACAGTAACAATTCTAAGGCCATGTGATATCCCCAATTTCATCATGATCATGTAGTGACTGCTTACCATAATATACTACCAACATAATAAACAACAGGAAGCAGCAATTACCTGGCATGTCACAGCATTAGTGGGGGAGCCTACACAGACAAGACATGCAACATAAATCACATGCGTTGCGCATATGCGCATGCCAATCCAAATGTTCTTGGATCAGCACACAGGACTAAAACACAATTCTAACACACATGAAGAATCACAGCAAGGTGAAAAATCACTAACACACTGTCTGACCGGTATTCTACACTACTGTGAATGAAACAGTGATCCACAGAGCAATAAAATTAATTTAGTGTCCTACAAAACAACTCATTACAAAGATGGTTGCCTGCGACGTTGCACAAACTGATTTTTACATTAAATGGTGCAACAACCTGCAAGACAGCCACCTCCATATTCACTATCATAAGAACCTCAAAACTCAATTCAGTAATGGCAGATGACAAAGTTAAAATGAACAGAAGATCAAGAGAACTGAAATGGTAGATATTCATACCAAATTTCACAAAAACCAGTCAACTGCTGTGTAACTGAATCAGGCTAGATGGACATACACATGCAGCGTACTTAATTAATAAGACTGCTTTATAAGTCATTCAAAAACCACTGGATCAACTGGCATATTCTGATACACTATGATCAGATTCAACTGGAAGATCTGAGGAAACTGACAAAAAAAAAACCTCTTCAGTCAGGACAGCAAATCCCCTGCTGAGACTTGTGCATAGGACGTAATTCATTTGAGAAACAGGAGTGCTAACACCACACTGCTATAATTTACTGGTAGAATCACTCCTTCCCAAACGAGGATTTGCACAGAATAGTTTTGTCCATGTACTACACAACAATTCAGATCATTTTTTCCTTACGCATAGGAGATATTTATTTATGGGGGATTTACACTAGTGACAGACTTCCTTCCTGTTGCTATAAAACAAGTTTGTGTCCCAAATTCCCCAAACCCTATTTCCTTCATGTATTCTAAAACACAGGTAACCCACAAATTTAGCATTCTGTACTTGCTATAGTACATTCTTTTCCAACTGAAACACATTTGCTCATCTTACATTCAGTTCACATATGAATAAAATGGGAAGAACCCTGAGAGAAGGCACAGACAGACCACAGAAATCACGTCCACAACATTCACAATAACACTCACCTGCGAGCTTCTTCATACTTAATCTGCTGTCGCAAGAACACCGCATTCTTCAGCAGTTCCTGTATGTTACCAAGGTTATCCTCTGCCCCCTCCATAGACTTCACTGCCCTGGAGAACAATACAACTGCTGAAAAAACTACACAAAGTTCTGGGAAGGTCTTGTGATTCTCACTTTTCTTCCAAATCATATATATATATATAGATAGATAGACACACGCACACACACCATATTTGGCGACTTTGTGTCAGGACTCAGGATCTTATTCCTTTGCCAGGCAGAAATGTCAAATGAATGAAGGTCTAAAATCACTAAGTTAATTGATTAAATAATAAGCTTTCCTTGTAACATAAAGAAATTACACTTCACATAATTCAAAATGTCAACTAGAAATGAGCAAGATGCTGCTACAAGCCTGTGGAAAAGTATTCACTTGGGAACAAGGTTCCTCTTGAATACTAGTGAACGAACAGAATTTCCTTTAAACCTTACCCAATGGCATACTCCACATCGTAGCAACGTCCCTGCAACTCATGATGCAGTCTGGTAACTTCTACCCTCTTCTCCACCATCGGGGGCAGTGCTTTGCAATGTTACGTATATAAGTTCAACATAAACAACTCAATCCATGTTTGACACGTTTTCAAACCTTTTTTAACTTTCATTTCCAATTCCGGGTCTGATGACAGAGACATCGACATGATTCTCAACACAGTTACGTTATATTACCGATAACAAAGCACATCCATATGTGCCTAATAATTATTCCAAATAATCGCATACGAAGTACAGCCGATTAACAAACTACAGTTCTGAGTTACAAAGCATGTTACAAACTATGGAACTTCTAAACTTCCGTGTTTAACAGTGAAGCCAAAACAGTTTCATTTTAACATTGGCAACGGCTGGAACGGTATATTTTATCGTCATTAACTTTTAAATTGGTGACAATGAAGGGAACCGGAACTAATTTTTAAGTGCGGTCATTGCCAGTAGGAGTCGAATTACATGCTTTGTTGCTTGTGAGTTGGCAACGAGTTGGAAGTTTTGATAAAGAAGTGCCATTCCGTTGGGAAAGATTCGAAGTACTCCTGCGTACAACACGTTGGGGAGTGTATAAATTAATATTTCGTTAAAAATCTTGAAAGAATGAAATTTCCAAGTATTTTTGTTCTCGCAGCCCTAGCTGCTTATGTAGATGGTAATGAGGAAGAAGAAACGGGTGCCAGATTGCTAATTTCGAAACAGATACTGAATAGATATCTGGTTGAAGACATGGACATAGTAGCTGGGATATTTAGATGTCATATTGTTTCAGAAAAGTTATCGTCCGGTTGTTTTTGCAGAATAGAAATTTTTACATATCATAGGCCGTTTATGTTACAAGCCAAAGAATATGGAGCATCTCATGATAATATTGTATTTAGTACCCATATAATACCAACATACCTCATAAACTTGTTTGATTATAACACACAACATTCTTTGCAGTACACACTATATAATGTTGGCACAAGTACTGCTCTTGGTGTTAAGCTGAGTGACAGTAGCTTTCACAAAGAGGCCTTCACTTTGGTGGGTGGTCAGCTCAACATCAAGATTGACAGGATCCCTGCAGGGACAAATGTATCTCATGTAGTAGTTGTCAGACCAAGGAAATATGGATACTTCAACTTCACAGCTGCAGAAGTCAACTACAGACCAACAGAGGATGCCTCTGAAGTGAGTTATCACTTGCATGGACCGTGGTCAAAATTTATAGAAATGTTTGTAATTTCCATTGTGCTGGTCCTAAATTATATATTTAGAATGTACAGGAAGCCATTGTAAAATAATGAGCATAAAACACAAATTCTTCAGATTAATAAAATGATTTTCATTTTGAAACATTTAAATATTACTTGGAAAATCCATCTATGGACACCATACTTGTTTCTGTCTGCTTCTCTGATATTCAAAGCTCATAATTAAAATGAACTGAGGACTGAATATAGCTAACATCAAAGCTAAAATTGAATATTAATCTCCAAACTTCTTACAAGTCTTCCAAGTGGTGTTCCTCAGGTTTCACCATCAAATTTCTGCATACATTTCATTTTTCCAGAACTTCTTGACAAATACATATGCCACAAAGCCTGTAATCATGTAAAATTCCTAAGTTTATCTCTTGTTTTGTTTTTTGGGTTTCTGTTAACATCGTCACACACTGCTCCTGTAGGACGCAACAGAAATGCATAACAAGTCTTTCCGTTTCAGCTGCAAGTGGCCGTGACGAGCGAACCCGGCGAGGGTCTCATCATTGCCTTCCGTGACTATGATAAGAAAACCCTGTCTCTCAAATGAGATACAAACCCAAGATCTGCCAGATATGAAGTAGGAGAGTTAACCGCACAGACAAAACGTTTAACAGATGAAAGTTTTAAGTTAGTCTGTATAAAATTTACTCTCTAAAAGTGCTGTAAATCCATGACAACTGTGTGATACATACTCCAGGTGGCAACAGTATTGCCATCTTTGGTGATGTTGTACTGGAACACACCACCGATCTTCTTGGCACGCTCTGGGTTTGCCGCAACCCGCTTTTTCAGCAAGTCAAACACACCATCCGAATCCAGCGCTGATGTGGATGCCTGCACCAACAATGCAACCTCACATTACAGTTTACAAAGCCACCAACATCATACACCATTTCTGCATGTCTCTAGGAACCTGTTAACTCTCTGGTGATAGAAAACGAAGGTCGAACATTGCCAATACCAAACAGTATCACTAGCTGCAGGACCAAGCCACTTTGGCACAGTTCAAACACATCTGTATTTGTCTAAGATCCAGCTTAATATTATCCTCCCCTTAAATTCTCAGTCTTACTTATGTCCAATTTTTTTAACAGGATTCCCACCAAACTATGCATACATTATGTGTTTTCATCTTATGAACAACACATTTAGTCCTTTAGTTCACTATCCTAAGAATCCACTTATTTGATCCTTCAAGATCCCAAATAATATTTGGTTGTTTTCAAACACAATTTAGGTTCTTCACACAAAGAAAGAAACCATATTTTACAACCATACAAAAGTGGAAAAATATGGATATGATGTAACTTGATCTTTAGCATTACTGAGAGTAGTTTCGATGGTTACACACTCTGTAATCAATAATGAGTACTTCCTGAACGTGTTAAATATTTATGAATACTATATTTTTAGCTTAAAAACAAATGCAAAACCATGTTCATATTTTCATTCTATGTCAGGACATGAGATGTGCCTCTGAACTACAAATTCCAGTTTTCACTTCCCTCACCTTGGTGGACCTCATCACAGCAGGCATAGTGACTGACTGATGCAACCAGCATACATCAGAGCTACTCACTTGTGTTTCTTCCATGACCTTGAACACAGCTACTGTACTGTACATGTTATCAAGACAACCTTACATGTAGGCTAAATGAACTATACAAAGTGCAAAGTCTTTCCTGCCTCCTTGACAGTGACTCAGCTAGTCAAAAAACTTACTGCTTTTACAAAACAAAGGTTCATTATTCTGTTACACAAAACACACACAAATGGCCATATCATGACTCGGCTCCACCCCCAGCATCATGCCAAAATTTTTTTCCAAGTCTAAGCCAATTTCTGACCTAATGACATTTTACATAAACAAGTGTAGTGAAACAATGTATTCATGTGACAACTTCTCTTTGTCTCCCACAGTTCACTATTCACAAAGCACTAAGTGAACTGTACAAATCGTGAAGTTTGTTCCTCACTTTGCCCACTGAAGATGCAAATATCCTGAGAAATTGATTTGCAGATATTTACCATAAGCTGGAAATGTAACTAGGAAAGAGAAAACAAAGAAATTCCATAGAGCTTTTGAGTAACCTCTGAAGACCAACTAGATAATTAAAGAAAATAATTAACCCCTTCAGCCACAGTAAAGGTGCATAATATTCTATCAATCCATTGTTACCTCAAAGAAAACACAACATGTCTCCACGACAACACTAAACTAGTTAATGCTGCTTAGAGAAATAAATTACTGCTTATTCTGAGATCAATATAAAACCCACATTATATATTCTGTGGGCAAAATGCAGAGATAATGACTGTTACAGCAGGTGGTACATACAGTTACAACTCAGCTTTAAAGGGTTAAAATGGATCTTACTGAAGATGTGATACTAGCAATGCTGTAATGTTTTGGATCTTAACAAAAAGGAAACATAACCTTGTCACTGAGAGTAAGAAATTGCTAGGCTGAACAATGCAGGTTATCACAAGATAACAGAATATCAGTTACACTTTATATCGATTATAAACACAACTTGCAATCTGTAGGAACAAACACCACACAGCTCAGGCCTGCCTCATGGACTTATCTTGGACCACTTGAACACAATCCACAACCTAACACCCAGTATTTTAAAGATCCATTTTAATATTACACTCCCATCTATGAGTTGGTCTCTGAAGCCATCTCTTCCCTCAGGTTTTCCACACAAAATTCTGTACTCATTTCATGTCTTGCTCATGCATGCTGTATGCCCTGCCCATCAGAGCTTTCCTATCATTTTACTAAAAATCCAGAATTAAATCTTATATTTGGCTCATTAAACCCACACTAAATTAAACATTCTCCAAAACACAATTACAGAATTTACATCAAAATGTACATTTATATTAAGTAAGCTTTACATGCAAACACAGCTCAAATGCTTCGTCTTGTTTAGTAGCAGTGTACTGCATAATCAAATTGCATTTTTCTGTGAGGAACCTGCAATATGTGTGACCTTTTATTTCCACTGCGTAGACATGAAATTTAACACAAAAATTTCATTGGAAAAGCTGAAAGGAAAACAGTACTTGGGAGATCTACACACACACAGACATTACTAAAATGCACCTTAGAGAAATATGATGTGAAGAAATAGATAGACTCAACCAGCTCATGACAGAGCATAAGGGCAGAATTATGTGAACGTGGTGAAAGGCCAGCAGCAACAAAATTTCTCACCAGCAGAACAACCATCATCAAAGATGATCTTGGCCCATCAGTCAGCCACAAAAACGTACCTTGTGCTGCGGGACGGATGCCTCGGTGAGATCGACATATGCGCCAGATATCACCACGCTCCCCGTCTCTTTCACCTTGGTCTGAAAGTGGATACGGTTCCCCTGTTGCCACATGTCAGTCTGTAGTGTCTGCCCAGGGATAACCGGCTTGCTGAACCGAGCCTGTAAACCAGTGACAGTCATCATTTTCTTCATACCCTCACACTCTGATGGCCTGTGTAGTGCAACGATCTAAACCATATTAATGGGGATATCAGGTTGCATCTCAGTCCAGTTTCTGACTATCCTTCTCAGGCTAATCAGAGTTCTCCTCAGTCCCTCCAAAAAACTTCCAGCATAGTAACATGAAAATTAATATTACTGCCCCTTTCCAAATTCATACCCATTCATTATCCTCTCATTCTATCTGATGCTATATAACCTCTGAAAATTAAACACATTCATGAAATAACATCATATTTAACAATCTCTCTGATGGAAAAAAAGTACAAAGAACTTACAAAGCAACAAGATGATAAAATTAAAAAAAAGAGACTGAAATGGTAAAATGTTATGAACAGTCCTCCGGAATTACAACTTAGAAATCTACTATCAAGCCACACCATTGCACCATGCTTCACATGAATATTTTTTTTACTTACCATAGGCCTCCCTTAACGTATCCACTGTGAATGGGAGTCACGGTTATGAAGTATTCCAACAGGGATGCGAGAAAATAGGAAAGCATGTGGAAAGAATAAGAAAGTACAATGACTGACATCAACTGAACTGTACATCAGACACGGAAGAGGCAAGTGAAAAATGCTGTGAACACAAACAATCCATAGAACAACAGAAAGAGGGTGCTGGAATGTTATCATGAGAATGTGAAAATAGGAAAGCCCCAAAAAGAGATGTTTCTATTACACACCTTTATGGCTTTGAATTTGGTTGGATCATTATCCGCATACTGCTGTAGGACATGGCGGGCTGAGAAGCCCAGCGAACACTGACCGTGCAGGATGGGCCGATCAAATCCACCAAATGCAGCCACATTCGGGTCAATGTGAAGTGGGTTGCGGTCTCCAGACAGTCGGTAGAGTGCAGCCTGCAGGAAATAATGTTGAAGTGAAGAAACATTGACAATTAATTTGTAGGTGTGTTTATGATCTCTCTCCATACTAAATTCTACAGACTTAGCTGCAGTGTTTCATTAGTCATAATTTTCACACACAGCAATAAGTGCAGATTCAAAGCAGTCAGCATTTTCAGTCTACATCAAATAATCTTAAGGATGCACATTTTACAAAGCTCTATCACCACAAATATGTCAAGATCTTAATTAGATTGTGCTTCTTCTCCATATTTTACATGTTAGTACTACTGACAGAAGAAACTAAAAATACATACACAGAATAAGAAAAGTTACATTCACCCCCCCCCCCCCCCCAAGAAAAATAACCAAAGAGCCTCACACGTAACACATGCTTCCCTCTATTCTGACCTGATCAAGAGACGTGTGTTGCTCAACAGACAAATCAGGAATCCGCTTTGGTGGTTCTGCTGTTGGCACATCATAGGGTGAAGTACGCTTGTCTGTAACACCCTTCATTCCAACAGCAAATGTTGTCAGCAGGGACTGTGCCACCTTCTCACCACTTTCATCAAATGTCTCCACTGCAATAATGACAACAGACAGCAACTGAATTTGTATCACCTTGAAGACTAGACTTTTAAACCACTTATATTCCCCCTAGCCTAGACAGATCAAAGAAAAAGAGACACGTTACAACTGCACGAACCAAGTTGACAGAAGTTACAAATGGAATGATCATACTGCACAATTTTATCTCACCTTCCACCAGCACAACAGTCCCGGATCCCTTGTCCAACATATCCACCACCTTGCAGTGCACCTCAAGAGTCCCTTCAACTGTTGATGGGACGCAGAACCTCCAAGTACTGCTCACCATGCAACATCTGGCAACATAGCAGCAACACGATCCTCCTCAGTCAACTCCAATTATGTACTCAATCGTTTCTCATTCCTTTGTGCCTCATCAGCAACCCTAAGGTTCATAATCCAATCAGTCTCTACGTCGAAACCACTGAACTATCTTTAAGTTAGCAGAACTTCTCGAATCCATTTAGTGGAAAGAAAGAAAGAAATACTTTATGATATATCTGCAAAAACAACTGAATACTGTCATTTGTTTACATGACCGAGTGGCATGCCAGTGGGAAGCATCTACACTCTGTGCAGCTCACTGAATCAGTGTGAATTCTATCCTCACTCTCTCTATGGTGCAGGATATTCTTTGAAAAACTGACTGTATACTTGGCTTCTCAAAAAATAGAACACTTTCTTTATAGAAGCCAAAGGTTCATCACTGAGTTCACAAAAGCCTGCCATAAGACTAACCTGAGCCAGCTGCATCCAGTTTGCTCCATAGATTCCTATCTCCCAAAGGTCCATCTTAACGCCATCCCACCTACGCCAATGTCTCACCCACAATCTCCTCCCTTCAGGCCTTCTAACCAATATCTTGTAAACACCCCACCCCTTAACAATGCGTTCCGCATGTCCCGCCCGTCTTATCCTCCTCGATTTAATCGCCCTAACAGTATCAAGTGAGGGGTACAGTCCGTGAAGCTCATAATGCAATTTTCTTCCTGCCTCTTAGGTCAAAATATCCTAAACACTCTGTTCTCAAAGACCCTCAATCTATGTTCCTCCCTCAAAGTGGGAGACCAAGTTTAACACCCATACAGCACAACTTTTGTATCTTTAGTTTTCTTGATGTGAGATGAGAGGACAAAACATTTTGGACTGAATGATAGCAAGCATTCCCCGAGTCCACACCACACTGCTCAATTACAACTTCACTAGCATAGAATACGACCTGAATGATCCTCCGTTGCACTGAACAGAAAAACAACTCACTGCAGTATTATTTTTGCAGAAGCTGGATCTGCTTTCATTCCATGAGGACCAGCAGACTTTTAATTTCTTCCTCACTGCATGTACAGTGAACTAAACAAGTCAAGTGCGATGGAGACTGGCTATTATATTCGTAATAGACAAAGCACAGGCAGTAAAATGTGCCTTGCGTTAAGATATATGGACATGTTCAGCTGCGAAGGCAAGAAATGCACATACAGAGATGAAAACACAGCAAGAAGATTGTGAGGTGGCTCAGGGTTGCATCCGAAGGCAGGCTTCGAAATGACCGATGCTGAACCTTGTGGTTATCCTCAAAAGAGTCTGCTTATCAAGACATAACCTCACTTACCCTGGCAGGATTGAAATCCCTGCCACTGAACACCTCAGCAGTAACACTAGACTCCATCACGGCAGACACGCCTTGCAACACGAGGAACGTCGGCAACGCAGAGAAGTCTGCGTGGCCTTCATACAGGAATCTCAGGTCACTTGGGTTGGTCACAGTGCTACCAACTGCAATAAAACAAACACATTACTTGTCTGTCACACTGTCACAAACACACGCACATAATGGTACATTACTCACCTCCCAGTGCATACAGGATTAGGTCATGAGGAGTGTATTGGAACTTTGTCACAACACTCTTCTGGAAAGGAAATCAGGACCTTAAACCATGTTCACAGAATAAGTGTCACCAAGAAGACAAAAGAAGTTCAAGTCTGCACAAAGATTAGCCACCATCAATACTTGGATGGCAGCACCAGCCATTGCCAAAACTAATGTACACCTCATTTAACAAAATACTGGACCTCCAGTGGCGTAAGCCACAACTGAAGTAACGTAAACCACGTACTACAATTATGGCGACGGGCTAAAATCCTGTACACAATAAACAAAATTAATTCTGCTCATTCATACGTCTTATACTACACTCCCTCTATACACCTCCACTGGATGGTGCTTAGACACAGGGGTAACTTGAATAATTACTATCTGAAAGCATATGCAAAAAACTACATCGAGTCATAACTCACGCCATCAGAAGAAAGCCCAGAGTTCGACTTCATCTGCTCCAGAACGGTCATCAGGGTACCAGATGCCTCCTGGATGGACTCCAATTTAACGGCAGCAGACATATCTGTCACCTTGCCCCAGTTCTCACGTACAGCCTCTGGCGTCACCAGCTCATTCATCTGTGCACGCAGCAGGCCGCCCGGTGAACGCACCAGATAACCTGAAGGTTGTCAGACAAGAACGCATCCTGATGGAAAGTTCTGCCGACACTCAGCACGGGAGGTAAACGGTTCTCTGCTTGTCTATCATTACTGCGCTTCATGGCTATTCCAAGCTGTCTCACTGAAATCAGGACCCTTGAAACATGAATCCGGTCATTCTACCGCTGTTGACACATCTACGGAAGTCCACATGCAGATTCTGCGACTTATCTACGATTGTGATTTGCAGTGAAAAAATCATTTCTGCATTTCACTGAAAGAGCAACAACAGACCCAACCTTCATGACCCTAATGAAATGCAGTCCTGTTTTGGACGGCATCACATGACTCAGAACCAGTGGTGTCGTTACAGGCATCGAGCATATTCCGAACAGGGGTGCCACTGACACTTACATTTTCCTGCCCAGCCAGCAGCAGACTCGATGATGGAGCCAGTCTCCTCACAGGATTCGTGACACAGCCACGCGACGACTGGCGCAATCAGCTCTGGGCGCAGCTGCGCAAAGAAATCTGTGCAACAAACAAGTGACTTATCAGTATCACATTAGTGTTTATAATCATGAGACAATATTAAAAACTGCTGATAACAGATCTCCAAAACATGAACTATTTATTACAACTGATAATATGACAAAAGGGTGAATATACTTCCAAAATGCACTGTTTGCATCATTTTGATGTTCATTTATTGTAAACAGAAGTGACACACTGTCAGGCTTTAGTATCAGCAGCATTAAAAGTTCAGACCCACCAGGTGGCAGGATGTCTTCAGTAAGCCGGGATGCCGCAGTTGGCACAATCACATTGCAGTGGATGTTGTCCTTCCTGCCCTCTATCGCTAACGTATTGTTCAGACCAACCAGCCCCATCTTGGCAGCACTGCAACCATAAAAAAAACATACATGGACTCCTCCCAAGAAATGCATAAAGCGGCCATCGCTCACACCAACTTTCTTATTTGAGAACAACTTTTCAGCCGCACAAATTACACAGTCCT
The DNA here is from genome assembly GCF_977971745.1 of Zootermopsis nevadensis. Classification (NCBI taxonomy): domain Eukaryota; kingdom Metazoa; phylum Arthropoda; class Insecta; order Blattodea; family Termopsidae; genus Zootermopsis; species Zootermopsis nevadensis. The sequence goes on along the minus strand of NW_028259152.1, from coordinate 18,647,663 downwards.
GAAAGGAAGAGCGAACTGGAGAGGATGTAGAAGTGACCCTCGGTTATATAACACACTAACCCAGCATCTGTCTTGAGGAACTGTGGGGGAAAACAGTTTCTACCATTTCTGGCAACCAAAGACAAACTTTTATTTTTATAAATAACCAGAATGTTAAATCAATATTTCATAGGCGGGGGGAGGGGTGTATTGTAATTAATACTTTTAAATCCCAAAGATATTCAAAGCAGAACAGATTAATGTCCAAGATATCACGCACACATTATACAAATGATCAATCCTATGAAAGATAAATATACTGAAGTGTCACTAACACCGACCTGTAGTTTGCCTGCCCAAAGTTCCCATATAGACCAGAATTGGAGGATGTCACAATGACACGTCCATACTTTTGTTTACGGAAGTGAGGCCACGCGGCTCGAGTTGCCTTGAAAGCACCTGTTAGGTGTACGTCCTGAATTAAGCCTGCAACAGTAACAAATGATCATTAAACCTCAACAGCACTAGTAACTAGACAAAAAAGCATGCAAAACCATCCCTGAACTCAAGAAATCTACCATAGTCCCTTTTCTTTTGGCCTCCTATACAAAATCAACAACAGACAAAACAGCTCGGCATAGCAGACAGTATTTGTCAAGGTTTTCCTCAGCCTCTCTAGGCAAATGCCATGGACAGTCTCTTGAAACTGGTCAGAACCACAATGAGAATAGACGCTTGTGAATTTTAACTCTTTCAGAATTAGTCTCTGCAGAAAAATGATATTCCAATTTCACTGAACTATCAGACTTTAAGGTAAAATGGCCCCTGGGACAGCTACATAATATCCAGTCACTGGCGCTCTTAGTTTTCTGACTGACTGACTGTAGCAGTCCAAATACACTGAAAGTACCCCACAATCTGATATTATGGCCAAGAATAAGATTTAATCTCAAACATACTCCAGTCTGCGTCACTAATCCTGGAGAATGACTTGTCCCACAGGATGCCAGCATTGTTCACTACCACATCTACTCGTCCAAACTCTTCCAGAGCCGTCTATATAATCTTCTCTCCATTCACCACAGAATCATAGTTGGCTACAGCCTTGCCACCTACCAGAAACAAAACAATCTACGATACAAATGCAATCCCGCGGTGCTGCGACTTCACCGTAAAACAGAAGTTGGAAAGGAAAGGGAATCAGACGGAGGTGGTAGAGGGGGACACAAGGAAGCAGTTTGTAAGAAGGAAGGAGAAAGAGAAGAGGTGAGAGGACAAACAAGAAACTTACATGCAAATGCAGTAGCAGCCAACAAGCATCATAATGCACTAAACCCACCTTTGTGCCGGATCTCTTCTACAACACTGTCTGCTGCACTGCTACTCTTCCCATCGCCATGGCGACCACCACCAAGGTCATTCACCACAACTGATGCTCCACGCTCCGCAAACAGCAGGGCATATGCTTTACCCAGGCCTGAAACATAAAGTCATGGCTGGTCAGAATTATGAGGAACTGGCACACAAGAAATGATAAGTGGGTGAAACGACACACAGAACTGTTCATTGCAAAAAGTTGTAAGCAAATGCCATGATTAATACGATTATGAGACAATGGAAACAGACAAATGATAAAAGAGAAGGGTATTAACTCACCTCTGCAGTGCACACATCACATGGCATGTGGAGTCTCATCATACTTTAATATTATCATGACAACTTTTATCCATGGAAATGGACACACACAAACTGGTACAATTAAAACTGGAAACATACTGTTGTAGCAGCCCACACCCTTCAATTTCATATTTTTGTCTTAACAAATGAGGGAAAGAACTATATTTTTTTTGTACAATATAGTCATTAATGAAGCTGAAACCGCGAAGACAAGAACGATAACCTAAAATAATTTCGACAAGAATTAAATATTTCCGAAAGAAAGTCTTGCATACTAAAAAAGCGATCAGGCACAAACATTATTTTCGTGTACGATAATCACCTGCACCAGCTCCTATAACTACAACCACTCGGCCATCGAATCGCAGATCTGTCATGCTTAATAGGGCCCTACAGAAGTCCGAACCTGAAACAAGACGAAGTTACGTGACCAAACACACGGATAAGGTAGTACAAGTGCAAGATTAACCAGTACTTCGTACCTTGTTTACTTTCGTGTGTATAACTGCGAAGTCATCGTCAAGAAATAATGTAACCGTTAAAATTATAATACAACGCACAAATTGCTAAATCTTACTACGTACGATAAATCCGCCGCTGTCTAGTCGTAGACTCCAAGACACAATCCACTACCACGAGATCATCACAGTTTGTGTGCTTGTGTTTTCAGACCTTCGCATCAGATACGGCCAGTCTGCTGTCTGACATAACTGCAAAACCTCTGTACAAGAGATATGTACTGTACTTCAAAACAGGTTACGAAAGTGATCGACGCAATTTCGCTAGTCATTCTTTCCCATATCGATATATTTAGATTAATGCAGTGCTACCAATAGTATCAGTAGATCTAGCCCCGCGCGAAAATGTTCGAAAGCAACAAATGGCATTTTACCTGTCTGAATGTAGAGTTCCCAAATTGAGATATTTCCTTGCCCTACTTTCACATTTTATACCTTGTATCATAATATCCCATAGAAACTGTACTTACTGCTTTTATTTTTCTTAACTCATGTCACAGTTTTCCTGCCTATGTTATTAATACAGAAAAGAAACATGACTAACTTAAAAGCATGAAGTAACAAGGGGAATATGCTTACTGCCTTCATCACCAGAGAGATCGCCTAATAATGGTGTCAATTTATATTACACTACACTGCGCAATATCCCACAACGCTGTCATCTTCACACTCTTTTCCCATGAGCATCTGCTCTACACAAGGAAGTTAAATCAGCAACTAGGATGTGTCTTACTGAAGAACATTAGGAAAGAGCATGCAAATTGCAACAATGAAAATTAAATGTGATACTGAAAGCTGAATAAAGCTAAAGCAGTGTTAAATGTATTTTTTATAAATTACTATGATATTTTAATGTCCCCAGTCCAAGACTGTGGGATTTCATGTCAGTGACAACTTCAGATCAATTTATAAGATGTCACTAGTAAGATGGGATGTCTTAAAATTCAAGGTCGTGCAGACACATGTTCATGAATTTCTTATCTCATACCATCACACTGACAGTCCCGAGTTTCAGGCACACAAAGTTACAGCATAACAAAAGCATGCGAGTCACAGTAAGAATTGAGGTTCTCACAGTGGCGAGTACGAATATGACTCGTTTTCTGTGTTGTAATGCTACAACCCAGAAGGCAGCCATCTTCATGTGACTCACAATTTATTTATACTTTATTTAACGATGCTGTCACTAGCTGAGACTTTATAATGTCGAGTGAGAGGATGATAGTAAACAGAGAATTGGAAAACATGTGGACAGAAGTGATCATGGCCTAATTTAAGGAACTATCCAAGCATTTTCTGGAGGGACTGAGGAAAACCACAACAAGCCTTCGTCACGATAGCCAGTCTGCAGGCCAAGATCTGAACCCAGGACCTGCCAAACATGTAGCAGGAGTACTAACCATTCAAATATGATGTTTTGTGTGATTCACAAGATACAAACAATTTTATTACACATAATCAACTGGTTACCGTAGTAAACCGACGTTTCGGGAACAAACTCTGTCCCCATCTTCAGGGTTTGTTCCCGAAACGTCGGTTTTACGTGGGCAAGGAACTGAGACAATTGTCTGTATGTCGGATCTCGCGTGGTGGCAGATTTTGAGCAACTTCAATTCTATCTCCGATAATGACAATGACTTCGTGGATTCAAACTTGTTACCCTAAAATATGAAGCCAGCGAATGTGAACATTTGCCAAGTGAACTCTGAAAACCAGAGATGAGCTAAATGTGGAGCGGAGAATTTCCCGAAGCGATGCCTACCGACGCCAGTTCGCGTTCAGTTTCATCAAAATCCGTTCAGCGCTGTTGAGGGCAGCAACCCGAAAGTTCGCTACGCGGGGCATTCTCCTCCTGAGCCAGCTTTATCCACACAACCTACTTCCCTCGCCGGCCCGCGGTAAATTCGAGTAAAGATTCCTGTTAGTCCCCGGGTCTGGATTAATCGAGCAGGGCGAGTTATTAAGCGAACGACCAACATTCCGTAATTCTTTGGCAGGCCCAGCCCTCGCACAACGCCGAAGGCCAGATCACAAATAGCGGTCAAGGTCAGGGAACCGTCTCCATGGAAACAACCGACAGTCGGAGAGACCCAGAAAAACGACTGGCGGCATTTCTCAGGAGCTACAAGAAAGGAATTAGCACGTCTCTCGAGCAGCTGACAGTTGCCTACACTTCCACGAAGGATCATCACCGCATTCCCCAGAAGCTGAGGTCTGAACTCCATCCGAATTAAATTCAGACACTGTGTAAGTCCCACGTATTGAGATTAAGCAGATGTAATATGAGAGCGCCCTCACAGCTCGCAACGCCTCCTGTGATAACAGTTTCCTTATGATGTCATCGCCTGTAACGAGATCACGTGTGAGGTCGCACTCATAAAGAGAATGACATCACGCCACCTTCTTCGATATTATACATAAACTTCATGGTCCCAGGGCGCGTGAACTTGATCTTGTCTTGAGACTGAATAAAACTCTTCATATTATTTTCTACAAACTGACAACCTTCAGCTATTTCAATCTGCCCGCCAATCCTACGAAATACTACCAACGTCTGAGGAAGCCGATTACCAACTTTACCTCAGGCACTTCCAAGCGTTTTACAACTGCACGACGCACCTTCACATTCTCCCGCCCGCAGTTCACAATCTTCTGTTTCCCGTCTCCTCTCTAACAACGAATGTTTCCTACTGTTTTGTATGGGTGTGAAACCCGGTCTTTCACTTCAAGCGAAAACACAGACTCGGGGTGTCTGAGAAGAGAGCGCTGAGGGTAATATCTGGACCCGAGACGGATGAAGTGACAAGAGCGAGGAGGAAACTGCGTTATAAGGAGATAAGAATTTCGTTCAGAATTTGACTAGCCGACCGACCGAGGGCTGAAGATGGACTCTGCTCCATGCAGCTCGTTCTGGTCAGACTTTTACATCGCCAAGGATGCTGCAATCAATAGGCGTTCGGTGTAACCCAGTTATCGGCAACGTAGTCTGAAATCGGTTGTCAGCTTTACTGCGGGGCGTGGTGGCAACTTAACTTTCACAGAATACATTTTTATACGCCAAGGAACGGGGTCCTGCTCGATGCCTGACAGTCACGAAATTTGCAGGACTCATAAGTTCACTGTCGCTTTCATAAATGCCAGACTTAACCCTCTAAATCCCGAAGCTCGCCTAATTAGACAAAAGTGGTTAGTTGTTTGCGTTTTTATAATACAATATAACGTCTTCTAGACTTAAACACGTCATGCAATGAATGGATTATTACCAGGTTTTTTCGATCTACTTGCCTAGAAACTGCACCAGCGTCTGACATGAGATATTTTCTCAACTCTTCTCTTATCTCGCCTCCTGCTCGAGATAAGGAGTGCGTGTTTGGTGGCGTTGTTTCCACGTCATTACTGAAGTGATAGAAAGTTTTTCCAGATTTTTACTAGGAATCCATCGCATAACAGGCGACTAATATCAAATCATCACATGTCTCCGGCAAAATGTTTATGTGTGTATAAAACACTCAAAATACTTGGCAAATCAACCCAAATGCATTTTCCGATACCCTTCCGGCACGACAAAGGCGATAATTGAATGTCTGTTCAGTTACGTCATTCTTTGCAACTTCATCAGATACGCGTCGAGACCCGATGCTTCGCCTGAAAGTTAGAAATGGTTCCCGGAAGGCACTCAGGACCCGGAAGATTAAAGTTATTTCCAATAATCACCTTCTTTGCCATACGCACCGACGTCGACCGCAATAAACTTGTAATTAGCGTCCACGATGGCTAAAAGAACGATAGAAAAGAAAGCTTTGTAGTTGAAAGAGATTGGCTCCAACGGCGTTCGGAAAATTCCATTTTATCCAAAATTCGTTTGAAATGCGTTGAAACTCTCGTTGCGTAGGTTCAGGCATGAGTTGAGGTACCAACTTGTTTCTTAGACACCTAAGAACCTCTTTCACGATTGGTGAAATATGACGCGCTGATATACGGTAAGCAAACGATAGTGAAGCGTAACTTTCGCCAGTCGCCATAAATCTGAAGGGAAAAAATTGTCAATCACTCAATAAGTGATATCGTACACAAAGAACACGCACACGAAAATGGGCGTATTTTCTCATTTCAGATGGAGACTGTAGAAAACGCTGGAAGTATATACGGGATTCATACAATCGATTTAAACGCAAAAGAAAAATGTCAACCGGATCAGCTGCACCACCGAAAAATTCTAAGTGGGATTTTTTCAAGAGACTCCAATTCTTAGAACCGGTTTCAACAGAAAGACCTACTGCATCTAATGTTGAGTCAGATTCAGCGGCAAACGCACAGTTTGAGACTCGGACTGAAAACAGCGAAGGTTGTCCAGATGAAGCATCGCAGTCCTCTGTACCACAGCCTCCACGACGAAAAAGACGCAACAACAATCATGATGATATTCTTGATAATCTCGTGCAACAGTTAAGTGCCAACACTGATACAGAAATTGAAGACGAAATTGCTTCATTTGGGAACCACGTAAAGGCTCCACGTTTGAAAATACAAGCTAACATTTTAAGTCACTATGAAGTGATTCAGATGGATATGCGAGGAGCAACATGGGATGTCCAACCCAAGTTCATCTGAGGTATTCTCCTATAAGAACTGCCTCGACCCCCGAACCAACCAACATCACAGAATGAAGACAATTGTCATTACATTTGTGACATAATTAGTAATAATACAATATAAGAAACTTAACCGTAACGTGAGCGACAGTTTTTGTTGTTTGTATGTTTTTCCTATTAAACTCAGTGCGTAACCAAACTGCTTTTGATTCAATCTGAAATAACTCCTGAAACTTTCTTCTTCTAATGATAAATGATTCTTTATTAACAGACAGAAAGACCCTTCTTCGCGTCTGGTTTTGAATATTGAACTCGTAGGTTTTCTTTCTTTCTTTCTTTCTTTCTTTCGCAACAAATAACACAGCAACACATCTTCTTCTTCTTCTTCTTCTTCGAGTAACCTTTTTAGAAGCATTTTTATACTCATTTTTCACAGAATATGTGCACGCGTCTCAACAAAACAAACACTTTGCCGCATGTCTCGGTCGTCACCTCAAAAGTGAGTGGCGGGAAGCTGCGATGAGTCCGTCTCTATCGCGTGCAGCCAAATTGTACCTTAAGAAGACCCCATAAATATAACTGCAGGTGGTACATATAGTTACCACTGTGCTTCAAAGAGTTAAATGCATCTAAAAATATTTGAGACACAACCTGCAGTTTAACATTCCGTGATAAGAGAACTTTTCCATCACAGTGATCGTGTCGACAGCCATAAAATGCAGACGTCCTCTTCAGGAAATTCTGCCACGAGCTCTCGTACCGGATCCTGCCTGAAGCAAGAAATCGCCGCGTGAACCAATTACTTAGGTCACGGCCAGCGGAAATCAGGCAGAGCCGTGCGTGAGACGCGTACACGTGATTATCTTTTTACAATTCAACGGATTACACAGCGTCGAATGAGAGGAAGACAATGAATAATGAATTAGAAAGGATGTGGAAGGAAGCGGTCGTGGCCTAATTTACGGTACCATCCCGGAATTTGCCTGAAGGGGCTGAGATAGCCGGGCTCTGAGCCGAGATTTTAACCCGGGACCTGCCGAACACGAAGCAGGCCTTTAACAGAACCCCGAGGATCAACAGAATCCTCCGTCTGTCCTAGTGCCAAGCCACACGGATCCAGTCCACGTACCTCAATGGTATCCCCCATCTCTTTCTTGATCTTGCAAGTTGTCACTTTGCCAGAAACATCCTTGCTGTAAGTGAGATTTCAGCTTCTCACAGCGGCAAGTAATCTAGTAGAAACTGGCCGACGTTTCAGAGGTGCTTATTACCTACCATCATCAGGGCGATGATTGCCCAATGATGCAGGAAGTAAGCACCTCTGAAACGTCGGTCAGTTTCTAGCCATTTTTGTCAAGGTAGAACTGACCTTTGTCAAAGTTATTTCTACAGACGCTGACGAAAACTGTCGCTCTGCTGCTGTAGCCATGTCTTCCCGACTCAAGGGGTTGTTTTCGAGGGTCGCGATGTGTCGACTTAGGGCGTCTACATGCTGGATAGACTATCCTGGGTGGAAATCGAACTCCGCTAATCTGAGAGACCATCTCATTAACCGGGAGTTGGTGTCTGAGAATTTCTTTACATAAACCCAAAGACTACAATCACGCAACAATTTTTACCCACTTCTGTCTTCTTTTCTCTCTCTCTCTCTGCGAACTTGGCCACAACGAATTCTAGTAACGAACCCAATAAACTACGTATTCAGCGGGAGAAGGGCATCGGAATAACAGGTCGATCCAGAATCCTAATCTACCACACGCTTCGTAGCCGAATGGGTTACGTAGGAGGACGACGTCGGCAGTTCGAGACCCAGCGGATTCTTACGGTAGTATTAAGTTCTAGAAATAAAAGGAGGGCAGAAACGGGTTTGGTTTTGTATGCTTTACCTTCCCGATTTCTGCCCGCTAAAAAATTGGATAGATCGTTCTAAATGGCGTGAAAGTCGAAAGTAACTAAAAATTCTTGAAATATTCCGAAAAAAAATTGAAGTAGACATTGCTGCAGAGCTCGACCGTCCATGTACGACGCACCGTTGGACTTGCCTTAAAAATAAATAAACATCACGTACAAGCAGCTTAAAGTGTCTCGTTTGTGTGCGGTGTGCGGTAGTTGGCTGCCTGTTTTCTGAGTCAAAGTCACACGGTGCGTGATACTGGCTGGTCACGTTCTGAGGCTAACTTCTTCGGTGCGTGCTACTTTCCGCGTTCCCTGACAGCACAAGTCCCTCGGCGATACCGACTACATAAGAATAAAATTAAGAATATATATACGCATGTGTATATAAATATGCATATATATATATATATATATTTGAGAGAATAAGAAATTTTGGTAGAATCAAAAAAGAGTAAAAACATAATATAATAAGAAATCACACAAAGTACGTCGCCGTGGCTTCTGTGTGCGCGCGCGCGAGTGCGGTGCGTGCTACTTGGTCGGTCGCGTTCTGAGGCAAAGTCAGACGGCGCCGATACCGACTTGGTAAGAATAAAAAATAACAATATATATATATATATAAGTGTTAGTGCGCTGTCACGGGGAGGCTGCCCGTGCCTCTGGCGGCAGATTGCTAGAGGACAACTGCGTCTCTATCTCAACCTCACCCTCCCCTTCCAACTCACGTGACATGTGACGGACGACCTTGAGATCATCACAAGGAAACTCAGACAATGATTACGAGAGAAATGCATCTGGGGCAATGACAGAACATCATTTAGAAGTGGTGGAATGATGACTGTAGGTGCTAAGGAGCTAGTTATTATGAGAAACTGGCAGGGTGCTGGGGCCACCAACCTGGTCGCAAATACTTTGAGTGGACGTGGGGATTCCCCACTAAGTAAAGGAGAGCCCACCTAAATGTTTTACCTTGAGGAAACATCTCTCCATGACACCAGCAGCAGCAATCTCAATGTAACAAGTAGAAACAACAAAATAAAGAGAGCAATTCTACAAAAACATTTCTTTTGTATCTGACATTACGTCATTAAACAGTTTTACGAGATGAGTTTTAGTGCACGCTGATTACTGAATTGCCAGCAATTTCTGATTGAGGTCACAATGTTTATTAAGATCCCGGGACCCCTTCAACATGATGATCATATGCTGATTGAATACCCAATAACAAGATCAATAAAACGTGCAACAAACAAAGCTACGTTCTACCTCCAAGAATCATACGCAAAGGAATCTTCACTCACAGACGGCTCGAACATCTAATATTTTAACAAACATCTGGCAAAAGAGCTGTACCACTTAAAGTCCTCTCCCTTCCATTTCAGCACGGATTCTTACAGTAGTAAGAAGGTCTAGAAATAAAAGGAGGGGAGACACGGGTTTCGTATTGTATGCATTTCCTTCCTGATTTCTGCGCTCTAAAAAATAACTGAGGGTTTTCGTGGGTGCGATATGGGAGCCCAAAATGAGAGGAAGGAGGGGTTATGTAAAAATATATTTATGAGGGAGCAGCCAAGGTGGTCAACGAACACCAAACAGACATATCATTTCATTTCCAGGTCAACAATCTTTAACCAAACTAAATGGTCAATAACTTCTGCCTGTCTCTCTCTCTCTCACACACACACAAAAACACAATCTCTACATTCTACACCGAAATCTCTGATATTTTAAAACCCCAAAAGTACAAGTATATATACACACATATTTTCTGTAACTGTGTCTGCGAAATGCCTTCTCGAAGGTATCACCACCTTGTCGAAGGCAATCTGCCGGGTGAGGAGGCTTGCGTGCTCAAATGACCCTTAGGGCTATGCCGGCCTGAGCTTCGGCTCATGGTAGGGTCACCCAAGCCGGACAGGTCTAAGGAGATGCGCTAGACTAAGAGTGATACCCTGGTCCTCCAGGTTGGGGGTTGGGTGTAGGGCTAACAACCTTTCACCTTTAAAAAAAATATGTGTTACGAAAAAATCAACCAAGCCTCGGATCAGGACGGACTCTTTGGCACGACCACGGCAATTGAAAAAGGACATGAGATTTGGTACCTGGAACATTAGGAGCCTCTATAGGGCTGGGGCACTGAAATCAGTGTGTAGGGAATTAGGTAATTATAAGTTAGACTTAGTGGCAGTGCAGGAAGTGCGATGGGAGGGGGAGGGCACGATCCCAGTGGACAATTTTACATTTTTCTATGGAAAGGGGAATGACAATCATCAGCTAGGGACGGGTTTTTTTGTTCATAGCAGAATTAGGGCAGCAGTTAAGAGAGTAGAATTTGTTAGTGACAGGTTGTCTTACGTAATTTTGGAAGGACGTTGGTGCGACATCATTGTCCTTAATGTTCATGCCCCAACTGAAGACAAAAGCGATGATATCAAGGATAGCTTTTATGAAGAATTGGAATCAGTATTTGATACATTTGGCAAGTATCACATGAAAATTCTGCTAGGAGATTTCAATGCAAAAATTGGGAGGGAGGATGTCTTCAAACCCACAATAGGCAGCGAGAGTCTCCATGCACTTAGTAATGATAATGGCGTCAGAGCAGTGACCTTCGCTACGTCAAAAGATTTAATTGTAAAAAGTACAAAATTTCCACACCGTGATGTTCATAAATACACTTGGACTTCCCCAGATGGCAGAACACACAATCAAATAGATCATGTTTTAGTAGATAAGAGAAGGCAGACAAATGTAATTGATGTGAGATCATTCAGAGGAGCAGATTGCGACACTGATCATTATCTGGTGGTAGCAAAAGTGAGGGAGCGGCTTTCAGTAAGTAGACGAACTAAACAAAATTTTGACACAGAAAGATTTGATTTGAAAAAATTAAGTGAGGGAGAGGCAAAGGAACAATATCAAGTTGAAATTTCGAATAGGTTTCAAATTTTAGAGACAAATGAGGATAATGAAAGTGTGGACATCAACAGGGAGTGGGAAAATGTCAGAAACTGCATCAAAATTTCAGCAAAAGAGAAACTAGGATACTACAGGAGAAAGCAAAATAAACCGTGGTTTGATGAAGAATGTTCAAAATTAATAGATCGAAGGAAGCAAACAAAATTTCAATGGTTGCAGAACCCAAACAAAACAAATGCGGATAATCTATGTAACGTGAGACGTGAGGCTAGTAGAACCTTTAGGACTAAGAAAAGGGAATACCTGAAGGGCAAAATTGCTGAACTTGAGACAAATAATAAGGAAAAAAACATCAGAGACCTGTACAGAGGCATTAATAACTTTAAGAAAGGATATCAACCCCAGACTAATTTGGTAAAGGATGATAGTGGCAATTTGCTTGCAGATCCAATAAAAATTGTGAATAGGTGGAAAAATTTCTTTAGCGAGCTCTTAAATGTTCATAATACTGGTGATATTAGACAGATTAAAATGCATACAGCTGAACTGTTGGTGCCAGAACCTAGCTTAGATGAAGTGGAACTAGCCATTGGGAAGTTGAAAAGTTATAAATCTCCAGGAATTGATCAGATTCCGGCCGAATTAATTAAAGCAGGTGGCAAAGGGTTGCATATGAGGATCCATAAGCTTATTCAGTTAATTTGGGATAAGGAAGAGATGCCACATCAATGGAAGGAATCCATAATTATTCCTATTTATAAGAAGGGGGACAAGACTGAGTGTGGTAATTACCGAGGAATATCGCTGCTATCAACCTCATACAAAATTCTATCCAACATTCTTTTGGCAAGATTAACCCCATATGCGAATGAAACTATTGGGGATCATCAGTGTGGGTTCAGACGAAACAGATCAACGATTGATCAGATCTTTTGCATTCGTCAGATACTAGAGAAAAAATGGGAGTTCGGTGGGACTGTACATCAGTTATTTATAGATTTCAAAAAAGCCTATGACTCTGTGAAGAGAGAAGTGCTATATAATATTCTTATTGAATTTGGTATACCAAAGAAGCTAGTGGGTCTAATAAAAATGTGCTTAAATGAAACCTGCAGCAAAATTCGAGTAGGTAAATATGTATCTGAGACATTCCTCATCAAGAACGGTCTAAAACAAGGAGATGCTTTGTCTCCCTTGCTCTTTAACTTTGCGCTAGAATACGCCATCAGGAAGGTCCAAGGTAGGCAGGAGGGTTTGCAATTGAACGGGACACATCAGCTATTGGCATATGCTGATGATGTTAATTTATTGGGGGACGATATAAATACAATAAAGAGGAACGCAGAAGTTTTACTAGAGGCTGGTAGACAAGTGGGGCTGGAAGTAAATTCAGAAAAAACTAAGTACATGTTAGTATCTCGTCATCAGAAGACAGGCGGGCAAAATTATCTTAGGGTAGCTAATAAATCCTTTGAAAGGGTTACAAAGTTCAAATATTTGGGAACAACAATAACAAATCAAAATGATACTTGTGAGGAAGTTAGGAGGAGACTAAATTCCGGAAATGCTTGCTACTTCTCAGTCCAAAATATTTTGTCTTCCCGTCTGATTTCTAAGAACCTGAAAATTAAAGTATACAAAACAATAATCTTGCCTGTTGTTTTGTATGGGTGCGAAACATGGTCTCTCACTCAGAGGGAGGAACACAGATTGCAGGTGTTTGAGAATCGGGTGTTGAGGAGGATATTTGGGCCTAAGAGGGAAGACGATGGGGCGTGGAGAAAACTGCACAATGACGAGCTTAAAAATCTGTACTGCTTCCCCAGTATTGTGAGGGTGATTAAGTCGAGAAGAGTGAGATGGGCGGGACATGTAGCGCGCATGGATGGGACAAGAGGTGTGCACCGGGTACTGGTTGGGAAACCTGAAGGGAAGAGACCGCTGGGGAGACCTAGACGTAGATGGGAGGATAATCTCAGGCGGGATCTATGGGAGATAGGAGTTGAAGGAAACTGGATTTTGTTGGCCCAGGACAGGGTCCGGTGGAGGGCTTTGGTTAATTCGGTGATGAACCTTCGGGTTCGGTAAGCCATCTAGTTAGTTAGTTAGTTAGTGTCTGCGAAATGTGATAAAAATTATATTGAGTGTAGATTATATTAATGGACGATGAAAGAGAATTTGTTTTCACTTTTAATATTTCAAATTGCAGGGACAAGGCGGCAGACATGAATGTTTGTAGATCCGGGATGTCGACTTGTGTCATCGAGAACCTACCGAATGCAAGCGATTACGCCTACAAATACAGAGAGAAATTAATGGAGGAGAAACGTAAAAAAATGTTGAAGGAGAAACGTAACACTCCTTCTGTTGATGTAGCGACGGGTTTGAACCTGGTGTGGTTACATCGTTTCTTACTTTGGTGCGTGGAAAGAGTTCAAGGTTTTCTCTGGATACCTTGACATAGATTCAGTCGGTGGGCGAGGATCTCCGACTCTCATTGAATACACGGATAGGCCTTAATTGGAGCGGCGCTCGCGGGAGGGCAGCGAAGTCACTGAGCTGGTGCAATTCTTCACGACACAGTTGTTGTTGTTGTTGAAAATAATGTAGAAAACTAGGAATTGGTGTAGTAGCTACAAAAACATAAAATAAAGAGAAATTTTGTTTGCAGCAAAGAAGGAAAAATTATTTCTTCTCGTTATTTTCTGCTCAAGAAGTTTTATTGAAATTAATTATTTTAAAAACGTTTAATTTTATCTAAAAAATTACCATTCATCAACACACAGCAGTTTCTCTTTACGTCTTGTATTAAATGAATCCACTTGTGGCGACATGTTTCGAGTTACGAAACCGTCATGATTAAATGTTCTTGCTTCATGAACATCGTTTACAAAAACGTCATTATGAAGGCAACAGACTGTGAATTTTGTATCGATTTCTGATCTACGTGTCTTATTTAAAAAATTGCAAAATTAAATTTGGCCGAGTTGTGCCATGTGCCTGAGGAAGAACCAACTGTAATCGTCTAGCCATGAGGTCGAGCTCGGACTATGACCGCCCATCAAGGACGAAGCAATGTCAGCTGTCCTTTCGAAAAATCCACATCCAGGAAGTTCGAAACTTCTTTCAACTGGCCATTGCAGTATTTCGCCCCTGGGAGGTCCGACCCCTATTAATTGGGTTAATGCAAAAGTAGGCATAAGTGACCTAGCGTCTCCACGCGATGTAAACTGTAACAGTTGGCCTCGGGTATCGAACCGACCAATCAGAGACTTGAATTTAAAATATTCCACCAATCACAAATCTAAGCGGGAAGTCCAACCAATGATGTTACAAAATCTCAGATTTCGGAATGAGTGGGGGAAATTAATATATTTGAAACGCAGACTTCTTTTGAGAGGAGTCGGCAGTTGTTGCAAGTTGAAACGGTGTCACGGACTCATCGGTGAATTACATTAACTTAACATGATGATGGAAACAGAGTTAGTCTCCGAAACATTTGTCTTTGACGCTGCTAGTCGCCTACTCTACATGGCGCAAAAACCAGGAACACGGCCGTGGACCTTTTAGTGGTCAGAGTCTGAACCCAATGCAAGGAATAAAAGGTCATTCCTACTGACCTGTTCTATGTGAACCGTGGACCACATGACAACGGTTTATGAAGATGGCCGACAGTCATTGAAGTCCTCTTGCAAAATGCACGAGATGGTGTACAGGATTTGAAAGTAGTGTGGAAATATTTTCGCGTGTGAGAAACTCGTCCTTTTAATCCTCTGACGGTAGACGCGGAATGAGCTCGTCGCAAAATGCGCAGCTGCAAGGCGAAAATGTCGTCAGCGGGATTCGAACCAGTGATCTCAGTGTCTGATGACCGTTCTACACCGCAAATATGAGCGTTGGCTTCATAAATCTTGTTACAAACAAACACAAAAAATCAAATGTTACAACTTCGTTTATAAATAAATCTTAAATGTAGTGACGAGTATACTCGTCAACATTTAAATTTTAAATCCAACGTTTACAGCGTCGTTCTGCTCGCATGACAACGGCGATACTTCGGAAAAGAAATTTCTGCTACAGGAGGTAAAATAAAAGAGATGATTTGCCCAAGGGCTCTGTCTCCATTCTTCCCCTCCTTCCAGTCCTTGGCTCTAATAACGCGGGTTGGGGTGGAGGCGTGGGGGGTTGTACCGATATATTGCGACTCCTCGGTGTGGGTTGCGATTGGGAGGTTTCGGTTGTCGAATGCCAGAACGCAGATCCGTGGAAAAGACAAACATCGAACGAGAGGTAACATCACAATTATTATTGTGTTCCCTCTTGTTTCAGATCCATGTTTCTTCTCCGTACATTTTATTCGTTCGCCGTTGTCTGTCTCTGTTTTCCAATGAAACGATTCGAATTCAAAAGAAAAGTTACTTTATTAGAAAAGGCATCGCGTTCGCCCCACATTTCTGACTACGGTTTACGCCGAGCTCATAAGGAAGTCGGCGTCCGCTGAATTTCCAAGATGATATACAAAGTATATAAGTAACGCCCCCGTCAATCCGGATTGGGGCCTCTGAAATGGCACGACGTTTCTTTCAGGCTACTAGCTACGAACTGGGCGTTCGGGCTTCAATTCTTGGCAGGACGGGGGTTTCCTTCCCTTTTCCACAATGTCTGGGGACAACCTAGAATCTAGGTGAAGTTATTAAACGTCCATTAACCTAATTAATCAATCAGAGATTGTAAGAAAAATAGATTCTACAGCATCTTCTATGTCACTTTAAATTTACCCTGAAACATAAGAGTAAGTTGAAGGATAATATTAAAATGGATTGTAATGAAGTTAAATGTTAGAGAGTGGGTTGAATTTGAATAAGGATAATCTTGTGAACACGGTGATGAACCTTTGGATTCAATGAATTTCTTGAGTGATTCCGATGAAGGACTCTGATCCATGCAAAACAGAAATTAAAAAGTAGGAAGAAGAAATAGACAGCTTATAGCCCTTTTAGTGCGAAAGAATTTCGTATGTAATCGCAATAAACCTTCGTTAGGCTCCGTCTTTTGTTTAGATAGTTCTAGAAGATTTCCGGTTAAGTGAAGAATGTGCAGTAGAAGCCTATACTGACGATGGTTTTGAAGTGGCAGGCTCTAAGCCTCTTTCACAGTTAAAATTTCTCTCCAAATGACCAATATTCATGGGCCATTGACTGGTAATCATTATATCATATATTAATTATGAACCGAAAAGTTGAGACATTATAAAATGGCATCGTTAATGAATATTAACTTAAAATTCAAAGGAAGGCGACTGTCTTTTGGATATTTGGTCACGCAGTCTGGCATTAATTTATTTCTTTATTTACTGAGACGAGACAACAGATTTCCCGCGAATAAACTTTGTGTTGTTGGACCAAAAATGACCATTTGCTAATTACATGCCATAGTGAATTATGTTTATAGTTAAACACGTGCAAATCAATATACGTCATCATTACATGCGCCGTACGAACAGGAAGTGGAAGTGTTGACACGCGCGCTATCTGTGTCTGCGAGCTGAAACTAGCTGCGTGCACGGTCTACATCAACACTCTCCTGCCATCTGTCGGACGAGGAACTTCGGGACGTTATTGATTTTTCTGCGCTTGAGGAAGGAAAGACTTTGTCCTTGGTTTGCAGCGCCGATCAGTGGTCAATCCAGAACGAAAGAAATTTCGTTCTTACCGCCGTGAGAACTTTAGATTCTGCTGGTATCCTCGAAGAAATGAAACTGTTCTGTCTTGTAACACAATGGACTCGGGCCGGAATAAATAATGTGTTATGTTAACCACGTCCTGGTTAGTGGCGCATTCTGGTGAGGTATTGTCGAGGTACCAGGCAGTTAGAAGGCGTAGTCTTCGTTCAGGCCCGGCTTATCATCTGTTAAGCTGATTCTGTATTCGATTTTATCTCCTAAAGATACTTCGAATTCCCCGTTTGATTAGAGCTGTCTCATTTTTCCATTACTCCGTATGTGCCTTAACTTAAATCAAGTTCCTAGTTTTGTGTATTTTGTGGTAATATTTTGTGCTTATTCATTAAAATACCTAAAAGTACCTTACAAAATACCGCGAATAAATAAATACATCTGTTAGCTGAAAGCATGGCATTTGAAGAGGTTGTGTAACCGTTCGCTTTCTTCTTTGCTTTGTTGCCAAGGTGGGTTTGGGTTCGATGAAGGGATTTATGGGACTCTTTTGCTGGGTTTACGGGGTTTAATTAAAGATCCCTCAGCTGAGGCTTTAGTTATTTATTTTCAGGTGAAAAACAAGTTGACAAACAAGTTACAGAAAAAGACTCCGGACACCTGCAATTTCCCACGATGAGGCGCAGGGGAGGACGGGGAGGGGACCTTGAGACACGATACAAGTGCAGCTGAAAACAAGGGATCCGGACATAAAGGCTAAAGCGATCTAATCAGCGCTGTACGTGGCAACGCTCAGCTACTTAACAAGTGCGTAGAAAAAAACTCACGAACTACGACTCGTAATTAAAGGACTGTGCAATCTGTAACGATCTGCTATGCATATTATTCCTGACTCAGGGCGAAAGATTTGACCTCGGCAGTTCTGACCTCTCTAAAAGTCTGAGGGTTGTAAATCTGCGGCTTCAAACCGACGTAGTATATCTGGTCGCTGCTTGATGCCTCCATCGTCAGGGCGATAAGACGACGTGATGATGGAGGCAGGAGGGACCTCCTACCAGACTTCGCGGCGCTACAACGCAGAAGACGGGCGTCTTCGTACTCCCCGCCGTGAGAACGTATTCTAGCTGAGAAAACATTTTCCTTATGCTCTGCGCGCACTACCAAGGTCAAAGCTTTTCTCCTTTTCTCGTAACTGGCGACAAATCTCCCACAACATTTTCCGATTTAACGGGCTGTTCTCCATTTAGGTTTTTCCGGTCACGGAACACTACGTCTGTGTGTACGTGCTCCATCACGCTCTAAAGTTATTTAATTATTTGACTGTACTTTGTAGAAGCTTCATTAAGTTACATCGCAGTAAATTTTACACGTTATTATTTTGAATATTCGTGTAGCATTGAAGTAACGAAGACGACAGTGTATAATTATTATGATACTTTGACATTCGGTCACAAATTGTCCGGATTTTTTATAAGCATACATTTATTTTAATTCGTACTATCAATTGCCCTGTTTTACATCGAATATAATAAAAGTGACATAGAAGTCTATTAACGCGAATACACGTCCACCAACACAACACGAGCAAGTCTTTCGCGGATGAATCTTAACTTTAATTACTGCACAAAAACACGCAGTACGCCTCTGACCTTGAAATTGAGACCAACCGTAAATGTACAGAGGTTAGGAAAATGGCAAAATCAAACACGGAAAAAGTTAATTTTGTTCTTAAACGAATTGAAAAGGGAAGTCATCAAGACGCCGCCTGAGATATTTACTGTAACTAAAATGCATTCGTAATTACCGTGGCACAAAGCACGAAACTTTCTCTGAACTCTTTCGAATTTGGATGATTCAGTTGTCGTAATGGAGTTCCAATTTCGACCGCACAAAACAGAAACAAACTCTCAGAGACAGAGACGAAACAGACGCCACGAGGAATTGAGAAAGAAGAGGCAATGAAATGTATCAAAGGCGACATTTTAAGCCCCTGAAAATATGACGTCAGGTGGACTTAAAACACAGCTCTCAGTCCAGAATCTTTGATACTATTTTACAATTCATAATTTCCGTTAATACTAACAATTTATCTCGTAAATAATGACAGAAGTTTTAGCAACATCAATTTCAAAACAACATTTTTACACAGAATCAAATACGATGTACTAAGTACTAAGATTTGTGTTCATCCATCGCTCAGCGTTTCAGGAGCTCGCTTTGTTTCTAGGATATTGAACGACAGAGAAACAGCTGTACTGAATACATTGCACCACCATTAGAACATACGAGAATTATGTTTAAAAACACACGAAGGTTTGCTCCTAATATAATAGTCAATGCTCATCATAATTTGCTATGCGAGTGCGACGTAGGAGACCTTGGTAGCACGAGATGAAAACGAGGTGATGGTGGCGCCTCTTGTGGAACTGGGAGGAGTCTGGAGTAAGGCGCTCGGTTTTATTTACGTGTTTTTGGTAGTCGCCGTGAAGGTATTTTTACATTTAATTTACTCTAAAGAGAAATATTATAAATTGCGTAATTTTAATGTGATTTGTATTGATTCTGCTGGAATAAACTGTGTTAACTGGACAAAGTTAAAATTAACATCTTACTGGACGGTAAAGAGGCTAATTGCACTTTCGAAACAAATATATTTTTGTTGAAAAAACAACATTTCAGACGCTGGCTCTGCTTACATTATCCTGTAACACTAGAAAAACTAATTCAATCCCCAGGAAATATCCAAAAACATGCATCAAGTTAACAACAAAACTTCGTGATGATGAATTGTTGAAGGCGTAGCCCCTCTGCTCTGTGTTCTGGACGTCCTGTGCTCAAGAATTGGACTGCGGATGAGCTGTCCTGGTTTTTGTTAGTTGTTCCAAGTACCTGCAGGCGCAGTACCTTCCGATAAATCACAGATTTACGTACATCATTTTCACAGAGTGTCAAAATTCAACTTGAGCTAGGGATGACACGAGTTACCTGAAACCTTTTGATGAACATTAAGCCCTCCATTCCACAATTCTTATACGTGACGTTAAGGCAAATGTTAAAATTATTCTTGTGATAAAAGTCGAGTTAATTGACTCATGTATAGTTAGAGAAATTCTTATAAGAATGACTATTTCAGACATTAAATTTCAGAAACTGGATCCAGGCACTGCTATTACTACAGACACGTGAATAATTTCGGAAAGATTCAGAAAATCTCTTCGGTTAACATTCAACACATGACATCGCTAACATGAAAATAAATTTAAGGTTGCTAGGTTACAGGTTCAGACTGAAATGGCAGGATTTGTAAGAGGGAACTTCTTGAAAAGCTAAAAACTGAATGCATTTGAAGCTGTGAACGAGGGTTTGGTGACCAGGAAATTATTTAAAATTATCAGGTTCATCCTGTTTGGCCAAGGAACGATGCATCCCCATAATTTCTAAATTACCAGATTCACGAATACAACTCTGTGGTCACACAACAGAGGTTTAACAGAAGTTTGTATCATCACACTTCCGTTGCTTGGCCAAAATATCAAAACGTTCTTTCATCATTCCGAGCATTTTTGGTCACCCTGTCAAATTTTTCAATTCTGTACATTCATGAAAGCAAATAATTGACACTTTTATAAGTGCCACAGAGTGTCACAATTAAGAAACCAAAACAATCCCCCTCGTCTGTGTTTTTTAAAGACCACCCATTAGTCTCATCGTATCCGTCCGCGAGTAATTGTCCAAATTACCCGAACCATGTTAATCAAAATCGATGAATCACAACTTCGTAAAATACTGCCCGGACATTTCCATTATAATTTCCACGTCACTTATGTGCATAAGTCGACTCTCCTATTCAAATCCTCACAACCTGGAGAAAATAAGACAGACGAACACGTGTCAATAGGCGACGCGAAATAATATTAAAACGGTTAAAGGACAATTAACTTGGGCAAATCACGAATCATAACCGCGCACAGACGAAACAGTGTGACCAAAATGGACGGATTTCCGTCAAAGTAAAACCGAAAACCAATTTCGGACGTGCATCGTTCTTTGTTTCACCCGCTCGCCACGTTGAGGCACAGGAAATGAGCGGGAACTGTAACAAACAAACAAACAAACAAAACGACTTCTGTAAGAACGGCTCAACAATCATACATTGGAAGTAAGAACACGAACTCAGAAAACTTACCTGTGCTGTTCGTTGACTCCGTGACTCATCTCTTCTGCTGTGCGCATGCGCAGAGTTTAGTAGCCATTTCTGATTGCTCACTGCAGTTGTCCGTTTTGACAAGCGCAACTTCGAAGCGACACGACTGCAGGCCATCCACTTCGGCGAACGAAAACGCGGACTAAAATTTATCGAGCTTTTACGACGTCGCAATAAGATCGGAAATGAAACGAGAACACGAAATTCAGATTTGTCGCGCTGGAATGACGGTTCACTGAATCGAAGAACGAAACGTCGGAAACGAGGACCAAACAACGTCGAACCTCTCACCCACCTTTATTCTGTCACTTACCTTTACGCCCGTGCAAGGAGTTCGCCTTCCTGAAAAAAATAACAGCGACACGGATTCGCGGCCCGGAACAACACACGAAACTCCTAATTTGTTCAAACCAAAGCGCGTTATTACGTCGGCGAAGTTTTCGTCGTGCAAAATCCTAACTCCGGCGCCAATTCCGCGATTCTCGCGGACAAACGAAACGCAAAATGTTCGTGTAACTGATCTGCGTTCGATAACGCTGAATTACGCTTTCTTAAGAAAAAACACAATCGATGTCTTTCTCTAACGTCGAATAACCTGTAATTCAGTTCACAGAATAAAACACACAACAAAACATAATATTTCTCTTCAGAATTCCTGACAATAAATAACCTTACAGATTCAGACAAATCTTTCAGCACTGAAGCGAAAGATTGAAGAACCAAATTACGTATTTTGGCTTTACTGAATCTTTTTCCTTGCAATGCGATTTGTTCACAGGAAGAGAATGCAAAAGTTCTTTTTGTCTGTCTCTCCTTCTCGCATTGATTTCATTGGTCGTGCCGACCGAACCTGTCAAGTTGTGCACCCTGTGATAAAAAAAACACACAGAAATATCAAACCCTCCTGACTGAACGTCCATTGCCATGGACACAAAAGCTAAGTGCACGCGACCTAACTTGGGCACCTATCGGGGAGGGCAGGGAGGACACTTACAAACTATAAAAAAAAGTATAAAGTGCACAGGGTTGCCAACTTGACCTTAACCTAACATGCCCTCAGTCGTGGCGGGCGCCGCGTCAAATACAAGTTGCCTGGCACGGACCGACGTGGTTATCGTTGGCAACCTGGGGCCTGGCCGCTCTGATAAGACCGTGCCGATGCTATGGCGTACAAGATCTGCCGCGAGCACCCAGCCCATCCTCCAGCGGATGGGTCCTCGTCCACTAGGGGTTCGGCCGACACTGGTTTTTTCTCTTAACTTTACTGTTTGCGCGTTGCTCCTCTTGCCATGGTCCCTGGTTCGAAGTCTCTCGCTGGCACAACACAACACAACACAACACAACCACAAATACTCAGAGGGCCGCTTCACTCACACACAGACTTTACACTCTTTCGAAACTCTGAGCCAATCTTTACTGAACACTAAACACTTCGAAATCCCTGACGAGCAAATATTCTCTTATATTTCCTGGTTTATCGAAAATCTTACCGCAATGACCAGAGCCTGCCTGCCTGTAATACACCGCGCGATATAACTACGAAATTTCGACATGTCTGTTAGTTCGCGATGAATGCGTGCGCCATCGAATTCGGCAAGTTATATGATCGTGTAACATGGCCTTTTAGTGTGAGAACATCACAGCCATAAACAAATCAATATGGTTACGATTGGCTGGGCATTTAGACAGCATACATAACACGTTGCGTATAAAATATAAGCTGTGGGGGGGGGGAGGCTCTTCAATGGACAGACAACCAATTTTAAAAAGATTTGTTGCTGATGTCTGCAAATCTCAATTTAACAATAACAAAACAGTTTTGGTTTTCCGTGCTCCGTCCACCACTGGTTGCATTCATAAGCTCCTCTGATCAAAAACCTCCTCTTTGCTTGGTTTCGTGATTTTATTCAGTTTCACATAGCGAAGACGGCCGTCCGATGTTTGGTCAAAATGAATTATTTAAAGTTTTGATTCCGGGTCCATGGAATCATCTTTTCTAGCACAGAACAAATTAGAAAACTAAGGCAACGCCTACATAAGTTCATACTCTACAATAACTGAAATTATTCTCGACTCGAAGCATGATGATATAACAACGATGTATCAGTTAAAGGAGTTTCATTTATTTCATTCCTTCCTGTGATTACATCAAGAAGGCCACGCCCAAGGAATTTGAAACCTAGCAGAAAACTTTGACACGGAAACGCGTGACACGAGCTAAGGGGCCTCGGAGTGGAGGAGAATATTATTAAAACGGAGTTAAGATCCGAATTTAAGGTAAATGGTTCGGACTAGGAGTAGAATTTCGGTTTTTCTGGTGACGAGAATTAACTTCCGTGTTCTTTTGTGGCAGTGAATTTCCCGAAAACGTTGTAATGTATGAAGACGTGGAAGAGAATCGAGAAGTCGAAACAGGGACAAAGAGATTCAGCGTCGAGGTGTAAATTAATTAAGAGCTCTTATTGAAATGTCAGGATAACATAACACCTGATATGGAAGCTGTGTTCAACATTTGCAAACTTCACTGTGGTAATCCTGACCGAAACTTCAGAACAAAACACATTAAATAGAAGGTTCTGTCCAACTACCCATCACACGTAATATATTTAGCGACATTTTTAATATTATCATACTACTCTTTATAATATTCCTTGAATTTGTGAGTGGGGACGCCTTTGGTCCCATTTATTTACTGTCGTGATTTCGACTGAAGTTCATTCTTAAGCTCTTTCACGAAACGAAATTTAAAATTTGTCTACATTCAAAGAAGCAACGGATGGCAGGGGCACACGAGAACGTACAAATCATGAAAAGTTAGTGTTCGCCGGCCATGCACACAGAAGGAAAGAATTATTAGGTTTATTAGTGAGTTAGTCATGCAGAAAGAATGATAATTTGTACGATTCGTGTGTGGAGTCTGCCATCAAATAATTTTATATCAATGTTTAATTTACGTGACGTCAGCGGATTTGACAGTTACTGCTCTTACTCAGTCACAATCCAAGAACCTTGGCTATAATGGGGAATAATTTGTTGGTGCAGGCGAACATGTTTCAAGTTTTGTACAAATTCTGAACACAATGAACCGAACTTTTTAAACGCACTGCAGTTTAGACTTCGTAGCCTAAGTAGAACAAACGACGGGAGTTTACGAGGAGATGAAAAGTGTTCATGGTTTCCTATCCTGGAAGATGAAATAGTGAAAGAATTCCTGACTCTATGGATAATGGGAATATTTTACGCGAGAGTACAGGAAAAGCTGCAAAGATGTAACAAATCATTTAACGTGTCGACGTAAAGATAAAATGTAACGTAGTTTGAAGGGGTGGAATGGTGCAGACATCCTAAGAAATGAATTTCACATTTCTCAAGTGTAATTAACTTTTTCATTTAATCACAGGAAGACAATTGTCCGTCATTCTATTGCACGAATCCCAAATCCCAGGATCAGCAAAAGAATTGCCCACGACTTAACTTTGGTACATTAGTGCTCACATCATTTTGCAGCTTCGAAAATAAAGTATAATATAAGACACAGTGACTAGTTATGCGCTGAGAAACTGGATAAAAACACGAAACCTTCTGTACCAGCTCGGGAATCTATCCGAGAGCCTTCCGGATGCAACAAGCAGTGAGCCGAGCGAGGTCATTTTACGGTAATGTCACATGTAAATAGCTGATTATAAATATGAAAACAAAACTATTTAATATTAGCAATGACATCTGAGTGCATCGTAACCCTATTTGACTGAAATGTACTCATCAATTTATATGAAACCGAACTGACATAATATTATCACAATAATTATTTAAGTATCTCCTCAAGTGCATTTAAAATTATTTTCATGAAACTACGACAATAACTTTACAATGGGACCACTGAATTTTTAGACTAAATCATAAGAATGACAATCAACAATTAATGTCCTACAGTAATTTGATTCCCAAACGTTCGCCAGAATTTTGAAGAGAAACTTCTAGAAACTTTGCAAAACTCATTCATTATTAATATGTAATATAATTCAGATCAGCTTGAATATTCATGTCGGAAAAATCAAAATGTCTACCACTTTTGCAACTAATTAATTATTCATATTAATGTGTACTCGGTACAGTTCCTATAGGCTACGCGGATTACAAAGCCACTGGTCAGCAGTAATTTTGTGTACGTGCTCAAAAGTCGGCAAACAAATTTAATATTTTGGAAAAGTTCTTCATTTCTGAATGACTTGAATATTTAATATTTCTACATCGCAAAAAGACGCCATAATGGCTACCAACTTCGCACGTAATTTTCCATGTTGGAATGAATATCGTGAATAATGATTTTGCAATTGTTGACCGAGCAACGTGAAATCAAAGTCGAAGTTATTTCAAATCACGAAACTGTTACGACGTTTTTAGTGAACACTTCTTCATTGTTTCACACGACCTAATTTGCACACACCACGAACTACTTTTTATCCAACTATACAAAGAAAAGTGAAGTAGCTTTTGGACGTGTCCGAAAACATTTAATTTGTCTCTATTAATACGAAATCACAATTAATTTCACGTAAACTATTTAATACAACTTATGGACACTAGTTGCTTATTCTACAATACCAGATTCGTACGCTGTAGGCCAAGATAGACTGCAGGCAGGCTCACGTCTCACCCTTACGAAGGCTAATGGCTCTCTGATGCTACGCGATTAAAAAAATGAAGAGCGATTTCGCCCGTAAGATGTCACCCCACCTGACATCCTGTGACGGTTAAAGCTAAATCTAACAAATGGACGGCATTTAATGATCAAAATAATAAGTGCAGACGCCACTAAATATATTTAGTACGCCTATTATTTGGGTTTTAAAGTTCGACACACATAAAATTATATAAAATTTAACCTGGGGTAAGTGACGTCAGAGACCAGACAAGCAAATGGCGCGCCGCGGTTCCCACGCTATGTCCGCTGTTACTAGCCAAGTACCCAATGTTTCATGCTTTTCAACACAAAGCATTCGTCCAAAACGCAAAATGTAGGCGTTTGTGACACTGCATAAATGCCACTGACCAAGTTTCGCGTCGTAAATAATCTAAACACAAGAGAATTATTGAACATACATTAACTTGGAAACATCCAAGTTTCCCAATTAAAATCTGAGGGCCCACAAAATTGAGCCATCGTAGGTTTAGCTTCATGAAATTCTGTAGCCATTATTCAGTCTTTGTATAAATGTATTCAAATACATTAGGACTGTTCTCGTCACGTTATGAGCTCTAGATTTGACTGCGAAAGAAACTATAGAACAGAATGCTTCTTGACAACGTAATAGTCGCTGGGCTATTCAAGAAATCTGACTTCTGGAAAAGTATTCTAGACTTCCGTGGTTTGCCCTATTAGATCACAGCGCATGGAGCATTATATTTGTTATTGACGCTGAGAACCAAGCAACGAACAGGCATCGACGCGCGGCTTGGGAACTGGGCGCTGTGGAATGGGGTTCGTACTCGGCAGGTTACTGGTTTGAATCCAAGCCTGTATGCTCTGCTGTTGTACTTAGTTACTGTGTTTTATGCGGAAACTCTGGATAATAAAGACAGGTGGATGGACTTTCGGACAGGTAGATAGATAGAGATCTGCTCTGCCATAATCTTAAGCTCAGAGGGGGTTCGAAACATTTATTACATGAATAACCATCCCCTCATACATAAAAAGTAAAGATCGAAAGAGGTGTGTTATACATCTAACGCACAGTAAATTTTATTTCAACGACAATTAACATGAAACACCCTGTTTCAGCTCAACCTTCTTTTAAATGGGGGTGGAGTCGCATAGCGTGTGTCACCAAGCAAGCTACCACAGCTGCAGTTTTAGTAAGTTCACTGTGACAAGAAATTCAGGAACGCTAAAATTGTTGAAATAACACGCACGTTGCATTCTGCATTCATGGTCAGTTGCATCGTAACTCAGTAAAGTCCCAAAATTTAAAAAGTTTGCTTGCCGCATTTGAACGTTAAACAGTGAACGAAAGTTCTGACAGCGTACAGAAGTAAAACGCCTGTCGTCATAACCGGTTCTTTTTAAATTCTAAATTACGCATGTCTTTTGAAAATCAGCCTCGAGCACGTGATAAAATAACTCCACCCCACAAAACATTCTTGTACCCAATCGGTAATAGTCGCCACAAACCTCTAATTAGATCACGTGGCTAATAAAATATGCTCGGTACGGAATGATTTTCTGGATATGGACACTTGTTCTCGAGTCTTAGCTCTGCCTTCTTCTTCTTCTTTTTATCTTGAAGTTTCATTTTCACTTCTCGGCCTCTTAAAGCCGGGTCCACACTGACGCTCACTGCCATAACATAACAGCGGAAGGCGAAAATGTGGACCCAGGTTTGTGCCCGAAATATTCAACACAGTAATGTCAACGAAATTAACCATGTTTCGCACCCATACCACACAACAGGCAAAATTAGTATTTTGTATACTTTAATCTTCAGGTTCTTAGAAATCAGACGGGAAGACAAAATATTTTGAACTGAGAAGTAGCGAGCATTTCCGGAATTTAATCTCCTCCTAACTTCCTCGTGAGCATCATTTTGAATCGTTATTGTTTTTCCCAAGTATTTGAACTTTGTCGCACTTTCAAAGGACTTATTAGCCTCCTTAATGTCTGTCGCGTACATCGCGGCGTCCGCTACGACGTGGCTGGTCGCACACTGCGTCCCATCCCAGAGAGCGACGTAGCTGGTGGGATATTTCGGGGTTTTGATGGGTTGTCTCAGGGATTCTTAATTAGCTTAGCGAATCGGTAGGCATGGACTCGAGTCTCATTTGGTGTCACGGCCAGTTCATAACCTGCGTGATCGTTGATCTAGAAATGTTGATCCCGCGTCTCGCAGTCCAATCCTTGATGCTTTATGATCCACGGCGCACGCTTGAGATGGCTCCCTCGCCCCTTCCGGGACTCCCAATGAGGCTTTATTCTCATGGCCTTGTTTCCGTCGGTCTCTCGACTCGCATCTGCTGACATGGGATTGTATCGCTCGCTCTATCCGTGGCTTCAGAGTCCTGTCCTGTCCTGGGTGTGACGCGAGGCTATGACGTCATTTACTAACCCATGCGGCATTACCAGGTGATCGGGGCAATGACCTCCCGCTCGCCGATGTAGTAAGCCATCTTTGTCAAGGTTTACAAAAACATGCCACAGAAATTATGCGACCTTTGTTGCAGAACCGGGCAGTTAACAAACAAATTTTGGAAAAAGAAGGTTACGCCTTTTCATAAGCATAAAATTTTCGAGTTCTTCTCTCTCTGTAGAAGTAAAAGTGCGTAAGAGCTTACATGATTAAGGACTTTCCTGCCTAAGTTACACGTTTATATAAACCAAGAGCACAATACGTCATTTAAATTTATCAAATGAACGCGAGAATTACAGTTGGGAACAGTCACAAAATCTCAAAGTCGTTCTAACGCATGCGCAGATCGGGCCTACATCACGCTACTCTCAACCTGCAATGAGCAAGATATTCTATGGTTCTCGGCTTGTCAAAGAACATCCCACTTCCTTTACTGAACCAGAAGATTCATTATCGTGTTCGGAAAGCCAATTCGCTACATCGAGTCTCCCTAAGATCCATCTTAATGTTATCCTGCCACCTACGCCGAGGTCTCCTCCCTTCAGGCCTTGTAAACACTCAACTCACCCTAACAACATCGGGTGAGTTGCTCGTCAAGTATTTTTCTCTCTTATCTGTCCCACTCCCGTTTTGGGTCCAAACATCTTCTTCAACACTCTGTTCTCAGAGCCCCTCAGTCTATGTTCCTCCCTCAAAGTGAAAGACCACGTTTTGCACCCATAAATACTTTGCACTCAATAACAGCAAGCATTCCCTGGATTTAATCTGCTGATGTAGGGAGATTCGTCGATAATTAGGCTTCTAAATCCGAAATAAAAATTCTTCAGAGTTCCCTAAAACGCTTTAATAATGTCGATGTATCAGGAATTGTAAAGTGTTAGAATTATTATTCAGAATATGTACCCCACTTCTTAGCATCGACATATTTTTATTAAGATTCTGGGCCACGAAACACGTTTAATTCCTTTAAAATTGTAAAAAGTTAATTGCCTACTGGAATATTCTTTTATTATCAATGTTGCCGTGAACACACACAAGTCAATCTAATGTTAATTGAAATTGTGTTAAAAAGAAGACAAGTCTAATTCTCGTACACGAGTTCAAAAATGCAGATGAAAACATTAAATGTGATGAACAATAATAATAAATAGGAATCCCTTACCTCAAACTTTGTTCAATTGTAAGAGACCACGACGTCCACCAGCAATGATCGATCTAATCAAAACTAAAATGGAAAGAGTGGAGGGCAGTTTGACAGATTTCTTAATAATTCTTATATAAGATAAGAAATTGTGATATTCTATATTAGTAAGAATTGCCACAAACAACATATTCCTTCCACCTAACATTTACCTTGTTACAGCTGAACCTAAACGATAACAAGCCGCTGCATCCAGTCTGTACAAAAAGTCATTATTTCATGGTCACCAACTCTGAAATGACAAATGTTCGTGTAAAAGACAGATCAATGAAAATGTCACCTTATATTTTAAACTGCGGCGTAGCTCAGTCTTTTGTGTGGAAGGAAACAATCTTGGATGAAGATAAGTGCAAAATTCCTCTGACAGCATAGCCGAGTTTCCAGGAAATTCCAAAGTGCTATGGCCGTGACATTCCACATGTAACCAGATTCATTCAGAATGGAGTTGCCTCTTTCCACATCCTACGTCATTAGGAACCCTGCTTATTCCAAACTGCATTACAACACTGATATTTAAACACCGCAACCTATCTGCTGTCACACCACAGCGACCAGAATGGCATATACAGATCACATCAGGTGTTCTGAGTAAAGGTGACAATTCTGAAAAAAAAGTAACACACACATCGCGAAGACAAGTTTACTGCAATTACTGTCATCATTATTGTCATCTTCTTCTTCCAAACATCTAATCTGTCTCACTGGAATCCTAACTGGTAATATTACACAATATCATATTTCAATAATAACTGTTTCCAAATCCAGACAACAAAAATGGATAAAAACTCAGATCATACTGGCTATACTACCAACTACAAAACATCTGTGCCTTCCTGGACAAACACGTAGTAGCTAGTTTTAACACTTTTCTTAGTATTCAAATTGAGCCGAGTTGTTTTTTAACGATTACGAGGACGAACAAGACCTCAAATCAATGTAGAAATACACGAATTCTGTCGGCCAATGTACAAACGTTCTAGGCTACACTTCGGCAAGTTGTCAAATGTCACTTTCATAAATTACAAAGGGACCCTTTTCCCCCGCCCAGTAACGTATCCAACGCAACGAATTATGGTCGTATCACGTAGGAAAATGGTGGGGACAAACGAAGTCAAATCAGACGACAAAACGATGAAGTAAAGCAAACGCGAAAAGCCGTTCAATATGACCTTCGTGACTGTGTGTTCGTAAATAATTTGTTTCAGTTACGGTAAACAAATGATCATTTCCTTGTTAACCAAAGCAACGCGCCATTCATTACGCTAAACTACGTTCAATTTTTCTGCTACCCTTTTTAAAACAATCCGCACACCTACGCCCACATCTTGGGGCAGATTTTTATTCAAAGTCTTGGTTACTCGTATGGTCACATTTCCAGCAATTACAGAAGCAGCAGTTTGCCAGAAGACAACTGCCTGCCTTCTCTCTCTCGCTCCACACCCAATTCACATAACATGATGGAAGGATGACTGTAAGTGCTAAAGAAACTGGCAGGGTGCTGGGGCCACCTACCCGGTCGCAAATACTTAGACATTCTGTAATATGGACGTGGGGATTCCCCACTAAGTAAAGGAGCCACCAAAAATTTCTTACTTTGAGGAAACATCTCTCCATGACACCAGCAGCAGCACTCTCAATGTAACAAGTAGAAACACAACAAAATAAAGAAAGCAATTCTACAAAACAATATTTTGTATCTGACATTACGTCAATAAACAGTTTTACGAGATGAGTTTTAGTGCACGCTGATTACGGAATTGCCAGCATGTCTACACGAGAATTTCTGATTGTGGTCACAATGTTTATTAAGACCCCGGGACCCCTTCAACATCATAATCGTATGTTGATTGACTACCCAATAACAAGATCAATAAAACGTGCAACAAACAAAGCTACGTTCTACCTCCAAGAATCATACGCAAAGGAATCTTCACTCACAGACGGCTCGAACATCTAATATTTTAACAAACATCCTGCAAAAGAGCTGTACCACTTAAAGTCCCCTCCCTTCCATTTCAGCACGGATTCTTACAGTAGTAATAAGTTCTAGAAATGAATGGAGGGGAGACACGGGTTTCGTATTGTATGCATTTCCTTCCTGATTTCTGCCCTCTAAAAAATAACTGAGGGTTTTCGTGGGTGCGATATGGGAGCCCAAGATAAGAGGAAGGAGGGGTTATGTAAAAATATATTTATGAGGGAGCAGCCAAGGTGGTCAACGAACACCAAACAGACATCATATATCATTTCATTTCCAGGTCAACAATCTTTAACCAAACTAAATGGTCAATAACTTCAGCCTGTCTCTCTCTCACACACACAAAAACACAATCTCTACATTCTTCCTAAGGAACACTCTGACTGACAACACTAACAAATTAGTCTTTCCTAAGCCAAGAACTCTTCACAACCATTTTACAGACATAAAATAACAATCCTGACGAACACCACCACTGGTACATTGTGACCCACATAAGTGGCACTGCCTTTCTATACTTGGTTCCAACCAACCACACCACTCCTCGATCCTAATGCAAATCCCCTTACCCCACCAACAACCACGGAATATACCAGAAGTAATACTGAGCCTCATCACATGTCCATGAGACTGACACCTGACAACTCTCAACTTATGGTTAAGTCTCAAATAAATGGAACCTCTGACAGTCATCTCCATTTTTGCAAGCAAATCCAAATTCATAACAAACACCACACCCCAAACTTACAAGTTTTGTAACCGATCCCCTTGCTCAACACAGCAAACTCTAAAATTAAGCACAAACACAGAAAATATCCCGGCAGCTCCGCTCACTGTGCACAAAACTAAATTACTTACACTGGCAAATGCTCACTTATTAATTAGTAAACAGACCACATTAAAGGCTCCTCAGCACTGCACACATCTCACGTGTAACAAAACCTTATCACAAATAGTCACCACCCTCGTCTACAAGCTACACCTAACCTCCAATTTCGATGTCCTATGAACAATATATTCACTAGAGAATCATGAATGTCTCTAGCATACCACAGATACTGCAATTATGCCAATCTCTCACCGCACATAGGTCTTTCAACATATCAAATCTCACATTTAAGTTCACAACATCTAAAGTACCTAATAAAATTGGACAGACTCATCTCTCTCACATGACAACCGCATCAAATACATTCTAATGCTCATGTACTCACACAACGAATGCCTGGTTCAGACTGATATCAGTTTCTTGCGGATACGAGGTTCCTTCTTTGTCCCAGCAGGTTTAATCTTCTGACATCAAGTCGGTCTGCCAACTGTTGCCGCACGTACTTCAACGCTTCTCTGGCTAGCAGTACGCAGGTCACGTGGTGCTCAGTACAATCTGAAGGATCATTCTGTTTCTCGTAATCTGCTACTCCCAGAAAGAGAAAATACATTCACATTCAAGAAATCAAGACATCACACTCTTCTAAGAACACACAGTTTTACTTCACCAAGCAGTTAACACTCCTACCTTAGCCAATGAACAAGCACCTTCCATTTTCAGAAGACAAATTCTGTCAAGTTCATTACAAACCCATTCACAAGTTAACTTTAAATACGGGTCACAACCAGCGACCTGACAAATTCTGAACTCCCTCGCTTACAGATTCATACTGGAGCCTTTTTTTCCTCCCCCCCAGCAAATTTAAAACATTCGCCAAGTGGGCCATTATTCCACACGTCATAATACTGCAACTACAAACTCTACAACTCACACACATCACGTCAGACCCACGCAACTTCCCTTGCCACTGATTCAGTGGATATTTTACGAACAGTTCGCTTGCCGTCTGTTTGGAGCCGAGGTGTCCCGGCTTACACGGCTCCCTCTCCTCATGCCCCGTTATGACAGCGAGGGAGTCTATAAACACCAGAAGGGCCCATGCCCTTCAGGTTCGCCTGTTTTGATGTCATGAAGAAAGGACGTAAATGAAAGATTAAGAAATGGCAAGCCACTACAACACAGCCAACATCTGTAGCACTTCTACTACTAAGGTGAATTCAACCGACAAGGGGCAAGAGGTAGCCGTATCAATTAGATTTATTTTCCATATCACCATCAGTAATGCCACTTTATAATGCCTTCTGGAAGCAAAGGTGGAAACTTCACCATCAGTAATATAAATTGTTTCAATGTTGAACAATCTAAATTTATAAAACTGAACTCACCAGCTTCCTGTGATATCGCCACCATTGTGTAGTGACACACAAGGAACACCGTCATAACTCTTTCATGGCTGCAGCAACAAACACTCCTACCAACATACACAACAGGCCTTACTGGCTTTTCCAGATATGAAGCAGACGCTTTCAACAAGTTCACATACTAAATGTGGTTTTAAGAGAGATTTCAGGTTCTCACAGTGGTCTTTGGGTTCTAACACCACTTGGACTTACAGAAAACCAACACCGATTATGGTTTTCAAACATTTAATGGTTCGCTATATCAGCTGAAGTTATCCTTGTGACTAAGCGCCATGCCATGAGGCAGTGGGAGCATGGAGGTAAACTCCATGCATTCTCAATTATAGAACTATGTGGAGGTCAGCCTCAAAATGTGGTTCCTTACACTGGCAAAGAAAAATCACGTTCTTCATTGTTTCTTTGTAGTCTCAATAGAAGAAATAGACAAGTTCTTCATTTCATTAAAACCATTTGCTACCTTTCAGGAAAAAAGGTCTTCTTCTTTCAATAATGGCATTGTAATTCAGAAAAGAAGTTTATTAAACAATTTACTCAAATGGATGAACTTACCTGTGACTGCCATCTGGTGAGTGGCTCTGGCTTGCTTGTCCTGCAATCTGTACGGAATCCCATGGACTGCGGAGATCTCCACATGTGGATCATCAAAACTGCAACAGCGAATCACAATGAGTACAGATAATTACACTCACATCCTAATGTTCAATGGTCACAGCAGTGGCCAATGCAGTTGCTGCTTCCTAAATCAGCAACTGATGTAAGAGGCACAGAGCAAATGGGAAATCTGGGTTTATGATATGACAAAGAAATACATTACTTGTAGAAGCCTCCTGGTACTGGCAGGATACTAAACCCAAACTAATTGTGATACAGCCTCTAACGGGCTCACTGTACCAGTAAATAATGAGTTCTGGGTGCTCAGAGAAAAATCTATAACAGTGCCTCATAGACTGCCTCCAACTGCTCTTATATACCTTGGACAGGAGAACAGCTGCTGCACTCTATTCTCATCATCATTAAAATTCAGGGATGCCACCAAGAAACAGCAAATTATTTCCCAGCACTGACGACGGTAGAACGGATCCGTCGTGCTTGACTTCTGAGCACTAGATGCTGTCTCCACGAACTGGAAAACACAACCAACAGTTTCAAGTTATAACGAGTAAGGGAAGTCAAATGTTTTAGTTACAGTAACTTCCATGCGGCATTGTTATAATACTTTCACGTACTGCACTTACTGTAATACTCTAAACACCTTTTCTCCACATCAGGGCGCATGTCATATTTATTTCCAGAAACTTTGGGTTTCATGGACACCTAGACTTTTATTTTGCAAGTGGAAACAAGTTTGACAAATCTCAACAACACTGAAATAAAAATTAACTACAAGCATATAATTTTTGTATAGTCTATGCTAACCCTAATAAACGTCAAAAAGGAACGTACTATACGCGTACCAAGTTATTTAATAATCTTCCACCAAAAATTTAAACTCTAAATGATTTAAAGGTGTTCAAGCGTGCATTGAGAGGTCACCTCATCACTCACACTTTCCATTCTGCAGTTTATTTCACCTCTGCTGAAATTTCTTCAGTTTTATGTATATCTATAATCTATATTTAAAGTGGTTTTGCATTTCTATTTAAAATTCTGAGGTTTATGTATATTAATTTGTAATTTTTTTTAATACCTGTATTGCAGAATCTGAAGGTTATGTACATTCACATGTGAAACACGTCCTTGCATTGTGTCAAAAGTACTGAGGTTTACATATATTGAATGAAGTCCTGAAGTTCTATGGAATCTATGGAATGCAAAGAAACTCTACTCTCTAACATACCTGAATAATGCAATTCCTTATCACACACACTAATAAGGCTTTTTACATGCAAAAGAAAATAATCACAACAATGGCAGGTGTCAAAAGCTGCTTACCTTATAGAGAATAATTTCGTAAATTTAATATACTTCCACTTGCAAGTGAATTTATACTCTGCTTGCTATCATTTGTGGTGGAAAAGTTGGATAATTTTAAAAGAAATACAGATGTACATAATTTAATTACAAGATGTAAACCCTGCTAAATGTCAAAGAGGAGTGTACTTTACACGTGTCAAGT
This sequence comes from Zootermopsis nevadensis, assembly GCF_977971745.1. NCBI lineage: Eukaryota > Metazoa > Arthropoda > Insecta > Blattodea > Termopsidae > Zootermopsis > Zootermopsis nevadensis. The sequence goes on along the minus strand of NW_028259152.1, from coordinate 18,611,535 downwards.
TATTTAATAATCACCAACCAACAATTAAAACTCTAAATTGTGATATAAATGTATTCAAGCCTGCACTGAAATTAGCTTTCATACTTGAATTGCAAAATCTGAAGGTTATGTACATTCATATGTGAAACACGTTCTTGTAATTGTGTCAAAAGTATATTGAATGAAGTCCTGAAGTTTATGTTTACTGTATGAAATGACTTGCTCTGCATCCCATGGTTTAGTCCTAAGAAGGATCTATGGAATGCAAAGAAACTCTACTCTCTAACATACCTGAATAATGCAATTCCTTATCCAAGTCACAAACACTCCAGGTGCTTCGTTCTGTCTGGTTCTTCACAACTCCAACTCCAAATAAGCTGCTTCCCCATCACGCACACAACTGATCTTCTCAAACGCTGATATTCAGACAAATTGGTCTGCCATGTCTTCGTTGAAACCAGTCCACACACACTACAGCTACAGTTCACATGAAAGTTGCTACTCAGCACATCCCCTGATCTCAAACTCCTCTTTGAGACAGACTAGGCACTCCCACTAAATCTATAACAGTACACCTCCTCGGAAAGCAAGGTAATCGCACGAGGGCCTGAGGTCTTCCTTGTGGCATTGTGAGGCATCATACGAACACCCCATACTTGGTCACTAGGAATCAAAAGTGGGCAACTGTGGTGCAGTGGCCACGTAACCAACATTACAACCTGTAACCCTAGCTGCTTACTTCTACATTCTTCACTGCGATAAGCTCTTGCACAAATTTAATTCAACAGCTACTGAATTTCCACATGCAAGTCACAAAAACAGAGGCTGCCACCACGAGTCTGTGGGTCATCCCAACCGCATCGACTGATGAATTGTGTCCATCACGCACAATGGTCATGTCAGCTACCGGAGCAAAGTCTTGCTACCTCCGTAGTAATGATGGACTCGAAACTGCATAACGGCTGAAGTATCCCATATGCTTGCATTCACGCCTACCTGAAACAAAACCATGTACAGAAATAAACATCCGCATTGAGAGACCAGTATTAATTCTTACTACGAAGGCACTCTACACCACATTAATAACCTACTGGCAACTAATCCGGCCTTTCGTGCAACCAAAATATTTCCCACTTTACGTACTTCACACAGGAGAAAGATGACAAACATCAGTTCAAATAAACTTACAAGCCCTGGCAATATATGAGAGTAAAGCTGCACTCGACTGGCCATGCATCCTACCATCACGCCGTCCGAAGTAAACAATAACAGCAGAGGAGCTGCGCCATTTTCTCGCACGCAGGGACGGCAACGTCTGAAAAACAGCGAACACATCCCGTCACCGGCGGTGCATGAGGCATATTCAATGATCAATATGTGCGCACCCTGACGAACTGTCCTGTCATCTACCGACAATACACCTGAGGTACATGCCCGTCCGCGAACACTACACGGCACTGCCGAACCAAATGCTGACTGAAATACCACTCCAAACACTGTAAAATTATGAGGACCTCAAACTTTATTCCGTGAATACAATTAGTGACACATCTTCTCCTTTAAAAGGACAGGAAGTAAAGAAAAAAATTAAGGCGAAACGAGCTACCAACTTCGCCTATAAGAAACCAACTACCAATCACTTCCATAACCTCAAAAATCATAAAATAATTTATGGATCCAACCACACCCAATAAACTACAGCTCAATCAACTTAGCACGAAGCACTACGAAACAAGTAGCCCACAATTTGCATCTACATCGCCTACATCCTAGGGCACATTTGTCACATAACCTGTCGGTCGCCGTTATGTTACTGCTCAGATTGATACCAGACACAACTCTTGAATACCTGCACGTCTACCTATAAATCACCCAGTGAAATCGTCCACGTCCTTTCCAACACGAACTTATCCTCGTCACATTTCATGTTGGCACTCAAGACATCACGCAAATTCAGCACCAACATTTTCCCTGCGCGATAATTTCTCACAAGTAATTTTGCAGAAAGGCGAAAACGTCTCGCGAGCTGAGTCATTTGAAAAGTACGATAAACATCACCTATAAGACACCAACTAATAAACATTTCCATAACCTAAATATCTTCCATCATTTATGAAAACAGGTGGGATTTCGTAAACTACAGCTCAATGAACGAAGCACTATAAACGATTATTGCATATGTCGCCACTACACAGCCCCTCTGCCACCAGGTTGTACTTCATGAGCATCTATAACACACCCAACGACCCAGCCCACTGGTGACCGTACTTCAACAACACCAACTTCCCTTCGTCAGACTTCATTTTGGCACATGCAGCAATCAACACTTAATACACTACCAACAAAATTAATGCCGGCAATATTCGCTGAAAACCACTTGCACAAAAACACACACAATCCATAAAACTCATTGCACTTACCTGACTTACAAAAAGCAATCTCATCACTGGCAAGTCACACTTTTCGATCATAGGACAACTGCTATTGCGCATCTCCCGTTAACGACTGTTTGGAAACTCCCTCTCGGTGATGATCACCAAGTATTCCCGTTACCTCCCGCTTTGACATCTCTTTACAGATTTACATAAAGAAAATACAAACTAAGTAATGCGTGGTGGTCAGCACACTTTTAAAGCCCTCCTGGGTCAGAGAACGGACATCCACTGTTATCAAGACTGTCCGGTATAGCTATGCCAGAGATCTTCATCACCGCACTTCCTAAACGAGTGAAACTGCAGAGCCCCCCCCATCTGCTTCCGAACAGATTCACAATGACTGACGTTTTGAAGATCTTCCTGTGGCATTAGCTTGAACTGAGAATGTGAAATGGGATGAAGCAGATAAAACGAAATAACACATTCTTTCCAGGAAGAGGAATCACATCTTTGGTGACAAGCTGCGGCCAAAGCCAAGAGCACCTGCAACTTACAGCCTGTCACACATGACAAACTCTCTCTCATTCCGAGATGTGTTGGCCACCACACTATGAAGCAGACTCTTATCAACGCAATGTGATTGCGGCCGACATTTCTACTATTTTACTACACTCCGTAGAACACCCCACACACATAACTAGACATCCACACCTTACACGTTCACATGATTCATATCTAAGTTGCTATCACACTTGCAACACAATTACCACAACAGAGCAAGCCCCTGTCAATGGGTTAAATAACAGAAAACTCCACCACCTCTCCAGAGGCACACAAAATTTACACGCTGCATTCAGTCCTCTTCTCCATGTACGCACTCAGCAACAGGACGGCCAACCATCGGGGACACAAGCGGTCTTCTCTCGGATGTCAGTCTGTCTAGTGTTGGTGCACTCCTCCTGCAATATACCAGGAAAGGTGTAAGATACACAAGAAATCTAGAATCTCAAGGGGCCACTTTCACAGACATTGGAGGCAAAGTCGTCTGAAATGGAACAATCTCATGCCAACTTATTTTATCTAATGGGTGCCTCCTGCTTATTCAAATAATTAATCTGAAATGGGGGCGGGGGGGAATGCCGTTCATAGACATACAGGGGATTAGACACGTAAGAACAAACATCCAACATGCAGTCAGCCTCTGTCAGAGCATTACCGTTGCTTGGCAGAAAAAGTATTCCTCTTCCAACTTGGTACATATTCCGAATATTCATCCAGTTAATATTCTTTGTGATATGAAGTCAGAAGACAGTGTCCTACTTCTTGTACTGGTGCCTCTTATGAACAGACAGACAGACACACACACACACTCACTCACATCCAGTTATTGTAGCTCTATACATACGCTGCACTTTGTGAGCCAATTAATATGCTCTCTCTTTGAGAAATGTTGGTCCAACGCCCTATCTCGTGTCAGGGGCACAACACAGAGGTTTTACTCGCCAGTAACAGGTCATCTAACTGCGGCCAATATCGTTCTGGTTCTTCACCCCAGCCTTGTCAAACAGAACACCCAGAGGGAACTGAAGCAGGTAACTTCATGATGACGGCATGGCCGGTGTCCTAGAACATTAATGAAAATACATACTTGAGTACCCCAACACAGAGCAAGCGAGCGGACATCACGGCGCACGGAACGACAACCATCAACACTGCACAATGCATACGCCCGAAAACGTGAGTACAGAAGGGATGTGGACTGCCTGCAGGAATATGCCGGGGCACCAACAATGTCGGCGTGAACAACTCTGTAAGCTCCCGAGGAGAGCATTCCACCCTAGGGAATGTTGTGAATGTGCATGTACCTACGTACAGAGGCAAAAGGAGAGGTTACGGTGATGAGAAATTAATCGCGGAAGTTGAAACAAACAATTTCCTTGGCTTACAAGTTGACAACACCTCAGATTGGAAGAAGCACACTGAGTATATTATTCCCTAATTAAGCTCTGCGTGCCTTGCCATCAGAACAGTCATACCACCCATGACAATAGATACTATAAAGCTAGTTTACTTTGCTTATTTCCACTCTGTGGTGTCTTATGGATTAATATTTTGGGGGAATTCAACAGACAGTAATAAGGCTTTTTACATGCAAAAGAAAACAATCACAACAATGGCAGGTGTCAAAAGCAGCTTACCTTGTAGAGAATTATTTCGTAAATTTAATATACTTCCACTTGCAAGGGAATTTATACTCTGCTTGCTATCATTTGTGGTGGAAAAGTTGGATAATTTTAAAAGAAATACAGATGTACATAATTTAATTACAAGATGTAAACCCTGCTAAATGTCAAAGAGGAGTGTACTTTACACGTGTCAAGTTATTTAATAATCACCAACCAACAATTAAAACTCTAAATTGTGATATAAATGTATTCAAGCCTGCACTGAAATTAGCTTTCATACTTGAATTGCAAAATCTGAAGGTTATGTACATTCATATGTGAAACACGTTCTTGTAATTGTGTCAAAAGTACCGAGGTTTACGTATATTGAATGAAGTCCTGAAGTTTATGTTTATTGTATGAAATGACTTGTACTGCATCCTTTGGATTACTCCTAAGAAGGATCTATGGAATGCAAACAAACTCTACTCTCTAACATACCTGAATAATGCAATTCCTTATCCAAGTAACAAACACTCCAGGTGCTTCGTTCTGTCTCGTTCTTCACATCTCCAACTCCAAAAAAGCTGCTTCCCCATCACGCACACAACTGATCTTCTGAAACACTGATATTCAGACAAATTGGTCCTCCATGTCTTGGTTGATGCCAGTAAACACACACTACAGCTACAGTTCACATGAAAGTTGCTACTCAGCACATCCCCTAATCTCAAACTCCTCTATGAGACAGACTAGGCACTCCCACTAAATCTATAACAGTACACCTCCTCGGAAAGCAAGGTATATAATCGCACGAGGGCCTGAGGTCTTCCTTGTGGCATTGTGAGGCATGCTACGAACACCCCATACTTGGTCACTAGGAATCAAAAGTGGGCAACTGTGGTGTGGTGTGGTGGCCACATAACCAACATTACAACCTGTAACCCTAGCTGCTTACTTCTAGCTTCTTCACTGCGATAAGCTCTTGCAGAAATTTAAATCAACAGCTACTGAATTTCCACATGCAAGTCACAAAAACAGAGGCTGCCACCACGAGTCTGTGGGTCATCCCAACCGCATCGACTGATGAATTGTGTCCATCATGCACAGTGGTCATGTCAGCTACCGGGGCAAAGTCTTGCTACCTCCGTAGTAATGATGGACTCGAAACTGCATAACGGCTGAAGTATCCCATATGCTTGCATTCACGCCTACCTGAAACAAAACCATGTACAGAAATAAACATCCGCATTGAGAGACCAGTATTAATTCTTACTACGAAGGCACTCTACACCACATTAATAACCTACTGGCAACTAATCCGGCCTTTCGTGCAACCAAAATATTTCCCACTTTACGTACTTCACACAGGAGAAAGATGACAAACATCAGATCAAATAAACTTGCAAGCATTGGAAATATAAGAGAGTAAAGCTGCACTCGACTGGGCATGCATCCTACCATCACGCCGTCCGAAGTAAACAATAACAGCAGAGGAGCTGCGCCATTTTCTCGCACGCAGGGACGGCAACGTCTGAAAAACAGCGAACACATTCTGCCACCGGCGGAGCATGAGGGATATTCAATGATCAATATGTGCGCACCCTGACGAACTGTCCTGTCATCTACCGACAATACACCTGAGGTACATGCCCGTCCGCGAACACTACACGGCACTGCCGAACCAAATGCTGACTGAAATACCACTCCAAAGACTGTAAAATTATGAAGACCTCAAACTTTATTCCGTGAATACCATTAGTGACACATCTTCTCCTTTAAAAACGACAGGAAGTAAAGAAAAAAATTAAGGCGAAACGAGATACCAACTTCGCCTATAAGAAACCAACTACCAATCACTTCCATAACCTCAAAAATCATAAAATAATTTATGAATCCAACCACACCCAATAAACTACAGCTCAATCAACTTCGCACGAAGCACTATGAAACAAGTAGCCCACAATTTGCATCTACATCGCCTACATCCTAGGGCACATTTGTCACATAACCTGTCGGTCGCCGTTATGTTACTGCACAGAGCAACCTTCGACACCCTGCTCAGATTGATACCAGACACAACTCTTGAATACCTGCACGTCTACCTATAAATCACCCAGTGAAATCGACCACGTCCTTTCCAACACGAACTTATCCTCGTCACATTTCATGTTGGCACTCAAGACATCACGCAAATTCAGCACCGACATTCTCCCTGCGCGATAATTTCTCACAAGTAATTTTGCAGAAGGGCGAAAACGTCTCGCGAGCTGAGTCATTTGAAAAGTCCGACCAACATCACCTATAAGACACCAACTAATAAACATTTCCATAACCTAAATATCTTCCATCATTTATGAAAACAGGTGGGATTTCGTAAACTACAGCTCAATGAACGAAGCACTATAAACGATTATTGCATATGTCGCCACTACACAGCCCCTATGCCACCAGGTTGTACTTCACGAGCATCTATAAGAAACCCAACTAAAGATTTTCGAAATTTTCGAAAAAAATTTGAATTCAGAATTTTTCAAAAATTTTTGGTTTTGTGCGCTTTTTGGACGATTTCGCACGTTTTTCGATTTTTCGAAAATTTTCGAAAAATTGAAAATTTAAAAAAATAACCTAACCTAACCTAACCTAACCTAACCTAACCTAACCAAACATAACCTAACCTAACCTAACCTAACCTAACCTAACCTTACCTTACCTAACCTAACCTAACCTAGCATTTTCGACGATTTCCCTTTTTTCGAAATTTCCGAAAATTTTCGAAAAAATTGAAATTTTCAAAAATTTTCAAAAAGTTTCAAAAAATTAAAAGTTGCTGTAAATGGCATGAAACGCGAAGAAAACTAAAGATTTTCGAAATTTTCGAAAAAAAATTGAATTCAGAATTTTTGAAAATTTTTTGGTTTTCTGCGCTTTATGGACGATTTCCCACGTTTTTCGATTTTTCGAAAATTTTCGAAAAAATTGAAATTTTCAAAAATTTTCGAAATTTTCAAAAAATTAAAAGTGGCTGTAAATGGCATGAAACGCGAAGAAAACTAAATATTTTCGAAATTTTCGAAAAAAAAATTGAATTCAGAATTTTTCAAAATTTTTTGGTTTTGTGCGCTTTTTGGACGATTTCCCACGTTTTTCGATTTTTCGAAAATTTTCGAAAAATTGAAAATTTAAAAAAATAACCTAACCTAACCTAACGTAACCTAACCTAACCTAACCAAACATAACCTAACCTAACCTAACCTAACCTAACCTTACCTAACCTAACCTAACCTAGCATTTTCGACGATTTCCCTTTTTTCGAAATTTCCGAAAATTTTCGAAAAAATTGAAATTTTCAAAAATTTTCAAAAAATTTCAAAAAATTAAAAGTTGCTGTAAATGGCATGAAACGCGAAGAAAACTAAAGATTTTCGAAATTTTCGAAAAAAAAATTGTATTCAGAATTTTTGAAAATTTTTTGGTTTTCTGCGCTTTATGGACGATTTCCCACGTTTTTCGATTTTTCGAAAATTTTCGAAAAAATTGAAATTTTCAAAAATGTACATCGTCTGTATCTATGACCATGCTATACGTCTTCTGAAAAGGTTGTCTCTTCACTAAGTCATCTACATCATGTGAAACTGCGACCATGCTATATGTCTTCTGAAAAAGTTGTGTCTTCACTCAGTCATCTACATCATGTGAAACTGCGACCATGCTATACGTCTTCTGAAAAGGTTCAGTCTTCACTCAGTCATCTACATCGTCTGTATCTATGACCATGCTATACGTCTTCTGAAGAGGTTGTGTCTTCACTCAGTCATCTACATCGTCTGTATCTATGACCATGCTATACGTCTTCTGAAAAGGTTGTGTCTTCACTCAGTCATGTACATCGTCTGTATCTATGACCATGCTATACGTCTTCTGAAAAGGTTGTGTCTTCACTCAGTCATGTACATCATGTGAAACTGCGACCATGCTATATGTCTTCTGAAGAGGTTGTGTCTTCACTCAGTCATCTACATCGTCTGTATCTATGACCATGCTATACGTCTTCTGAAAAGGTTGTCTCTTCACTCAGTCATGTACATCGTCTGTATCTATGACCATGCTATACGTCTTCTGAAAAGGTTGTGTCTTCACTCAGTCATGTACATCATGTGAAACTGCGACCATGCTATATGTCTTCTGAAGAGGTTGTGTCTTCACTCAGTCATCTACATCGTCTGTATCTATGACCATGCTATACGTCTTCTGAAAAGGTTGTGTCTTCACTCAGTCATGTACATCGTCTGTATCTATGACCATGCTATACGTCTTCTGAAAAGGTTGTGTCTTCACTCAGTCATGTACATCGTCTGTATCTATGACCATGCTATACGTCTTCTGAAAAGGTTGTGTCTTCACTAAGTCATCTACATCATGTGAAACTGCGACCATGCTATATGTCTTCTGAAGAGGTTGTGTCTTCACTCAGTCATCTACATCGTCTGTATCTATGACCATGCTATACGTCTTCTGAAAAGGTTGTGTCTTCACTCAGTCATCTACATCGTCTGTATCTATGACCATGCTATACGTCTTCTGAAAAGGTTGTGTCTTCACTCAGTCATCTACATCGTCTGTATCTATGACCATGCTATACGTCTTCTGAAAAGGTTGTGTCTTCACTAAGTCATCTACATCACGTGAAACTGCGACCATGCTATATGTCTTCTGAAAAGGTTGTGTCTTCACTCAGTCATGTACATCGTCTGTATCTATGACCATGCTATACGTCTTCTGAAAAGGTTGTGTCTTCACTCAGTCATCTACATCGTCTGTATCTATGACCATGCTATACGTCTTCTGAAAAGGTTGTGTCTTCACTAAGTCATCTACATCACGTGAAACTGCGACCATGCTATATGTCTTCTGAAAAGGTTGTGTCTTCACTCAGTCATGTACATCGTCTGTATCTATGACCATGCTATACGTCTTCTGAAAAGGTTGTGTCTTCACTCAGTCATCTACATCGTCTGTATCTATGACCATGCTATACGTCTTCTGAAAAGGTTGTGTCTTCACTAAGTCATCTACATCACGTGAAACTGCGACCATGCTATATGTCTTCTGAAAAGGTTGTGTCTTCACTCAGTCATGTACATCGTCTGTATCTATGACCATGCTATACGTCTTCTGAAAAGGTTGTGTCTTCACTCAGTCATCTACATCGTCTGTATCTATGACCATGCTATACGTCTTCTGAAAAGGTTGTTACTTCACTCAGTCATCTACATCATGTGAAACTGCGACCATGCTATATGTCTTCCGAAAAGGTTGTGTCTTCACTCAGTCATGTACATCATCTGTATCTATGACCATGCTATACGTCTTCTGAAAAGGTTGTGTCTTCACTCAGTCATCTACATCGTCTGTATCTATGACCATGCTATACGTCTTCTGAAAAGGTTGTGTCTTCACTCAGTCATGTACATCGTCTGTATCTATGACCATGCTATACGTCTTCTGAAAAGGTTGTGTCTTCACTCAGTCATCTACATCGTGTGTAACTGCGACCATGCTATACGTTTTGTAAAGTGATTCTGTCTTGCGTGAATCTCGGACCTCATCACTAAACGCATCCCTGCCCTGCCTTGCCTTCCAAGTGGTATTGTCTTGTATCAATCACTCACGTCATTGCTAAATATACCCCTCCCTCGTCTTAAATGTGGTAGTGTCTCGTGTGAATCTCGTACTTCATAGGTAAATGTACTATTACCGTGTCTTCAAAGTGGTCATGTCTTATGTGAATCCAAGTGGTAATGTCTGGTGTCAATCTAATACGTCATTGCTTTATGTACCCCACCCTTGCCTTCTAAGTAGTAATGTCTCCGGTGAATCTTGTACGTCGTCCCTATACGTATCGCTGCTTTCCCTTCGAAGCGGTAGTGTCTTAGATGAGTCATGTACATCATTGCTAACTATACCTACTGCATGTGTCTGGCAACTCGTACTGTATCTACGCGAAATACCTCACAAAAGTAGTGATTGCAGTGAATCATGCACATCGTGTATAACTGCGCCCATGCCACATGTTTTCTATAGTGGTTAAATCTTCACTGAATAATAGACATCATATGTAACTGCGACAATCCTAAAAATCTTTTCTAAAGTGTTTGTGTCTTGTGTGAATCCCGTACGTCACAGGTAAATGTATTATACTCTTGCCGTGTCTTGAGAGTGGTACTGCCGTGTGTGAATCTCGTACATCGCTAAATGTATCCCTGCTTTCCCCTCCAAGTACAAGAGTCTTGTGGGTATCACGTACGTCACCGGTGAATATCCGCCTGCCTTATCTTAGAAGTGATTGTGTCTCGGGTGAATCTCGTAAGTCATCACTAAATGAACCCGTGCCTTGTCTTCGAAGTGGTACTACTGTCTTGTGCAAATCACGTATGTCATCACTAAACGCACACCTGCCTTGGCTTTTACGAGGTAGTGTCTCGGGTGAATCTCGTAAGTCATCGCTAAATATATCCATTCCTTGTCTTATGGAATTCATCTTAATAAAGTATAAATAACAATGCACACTTGCATACAACACACCATGGCATGGAACAGAATACATCATCATACACTAGCATAAGACACAATAAATTGCCATTTGAAATATCAATAATTGTCTGTGTCATGTGACATATTTTTGTCTTAACCAACAAAATACGAGCTACAAAACATGCATGATGTGGGTGGGTGCGTGTTTGGGTTAATCTTCGTATGGATACATAGATTGGTAAATACATGAACGGATGAATAGATATATAGTTAGGTAGGCAGACAGACAGACAGATATATAGATAGATAGAGAGAGGCAGACAGACAGATAGATAAAAGAGATAGATTTTATAGGTAGAGAAACCGAGATATCTAAAGCCGGCCTGATAATCTTTTATCTAAGACATTGCGTGCTTTTATACTCCTACTATTCTGTGACCTGAGCGAACAACCGTCTGTCGTCAAATGCTGTATGACTAAGGATCGAATTTCCCTACATCCTCCAAGCTAATTCTAAAAATCCTAAACCCCATATCTAATGAGTATTTGTATTCATATCATATTAACAATATAATTAGCTTCTTTCTCTAACTAACGAAATTAAAATATTTAAACCAAAAATGTATTCCACACATACTCAAGTAATTAGGATGAACTTGTTTAGTAGCCAAAAAACTATTATGTCATACGAAAAAAGTATAGCTCCTACTCATACATGGGATGCAACGCGCCCTACCCGCAGGGGCCGTCACCTTTACACGTCCTTCATAAAAATAATGGACTTTCAGCTTCAAAAATGTACATAATCCACATCTTACAAGGTAAGAAATTACTTTTCTTTTACATCAAACATAGAAACACAACCGAACTTTCGAATTTTTGTACCAAGTACACGGCGCGCACACACACACACAACAATAACGACCTGTCTCTCATGATATCCATGAAACAAACCATGAGCCCAAAACGCGGTAATCGCATACGAAAGAACGACCCAATCAACATCATCACCTTCCAGTATCAAGCGCTTTGCCACCGGGACTCGTTGCAGATTGCTACCTTGAGCCCTACTACAACACATTCAGGAAATAAGTAATTCACAAAATGCCATATTTTCTCACTACTTATCTAAACATGTACGGCATATGCGAAAACCCAGATCTAAATAAACTTTTGCTTCCTAAGGCTGGACGGAAATGTTACCCTCCGTCAGGCTGCTCATCTTGCATACTCCCGCACCTTCTAAGATTCAAACGACCGAAAAACCTAACGACTATCTCTCGCTCGTAATTCATTCACCGTAAACAACACGTGATTCAAAGCTCTCTTAACAAAATTCCGACATCGGCCAAGTTCCTAATAGCCCTACAGAATAACACGTACATAAAATGCCATACGCGAATGGAACAAAATGTAACTCGCAGTTATCTCACATTACGTCGAGCTGCCATATTCGACCGGTTCCAATACCAATACGAAAACTTTGAGCAGATGCAAGGATAATATTAATATCAATCTTACGCGACTGTTATCGGAAGACACGCATTTCATTCTTCATGAGGCCTCTTGTGAGCATGGGAACGAGGATGCCATTTCAAAGAATTTAGTTACCATTCACTTCAGCTCATAAGGTTATTACCTACGAATAAATATACCGAACGCGGACAAATGACAATGCGTCTTCAACTTGAGCTTCGTTGCTTCGTCGAGGACTAACAAACACGTGCCTTATCTCACGAAACATTACAGACAATTTTCAGTAGGATCCCAACCAGAACATGTGGACCTAACAGAGAAAAAGTTTTTATTATTATTATTATTCGGTGTTCTGTCTTACGACAGGTCCATTGCTCTGCCCAAAAAGAGCTCTCCAGTTGTCCCTATTCTCAGCTTCTCATTTTAATTCCTGGAACGTCATCTTCTTTCCTTGTTTAAGGTCGTCGGTTAGCTGTATCAATCTTCTTCCCAGTCCTCGCTTTCCTTCAACCTGGCCTTCGGTGATATCACTCAGTAACCCATTCCTTCTCATAATATGTCCCAGCCAGTTAGCTTTCCTTCGTGTAATCGCCTGCAGAATGTTTCTTTGCTCGTTGACTCTCCTCAATACTTCTTCGTTGGTCACTCGATCCGTCCACCTGATCTTCTCTATTCTTCTCCAACACCACATTTCGAAACTCTCCAGGTATTTCTGTTCCTTCTTCCTGAGTGTCCAAGTCTCTGCTCCATACGTAACACTTCACTAGTTTCTTCTTCATCTCCAAGCCCAACTTGCTAGTGAGAAGTATCCTCTTCTTGACGAAAGCTGCCTTGGCCATGGCTATCCTTGCTTTAGGCACAAAGTACTTGAGATAAAAGTAATTATTTTCTAATCTGCCCCCAGATATTATTAGCACGAGCAAAACAATCCTGATGACAAGAACATACGACCGTGGAAAATGCATACAACATATTTTTCAAAAATATTTAATTCACCTTGAAAATCAAACTGAGGATCGGAGGACAACGTTGAATTAAAATTTATGTCCTATATCATGATGACGATCGTCTTGATTTTGTAAAAGCAGTGACTACGAAAGCTCGGTGTTTTAAGAACGACAAAGGACGTTCATGTTTCTGAAAACGCAGACAATTCGTTCATTGTCTGAGCGCCTGGCACCTGAACACAATCACGTACGCCTAAGATCCAAAACTCTTTCACGGAATGGGTTGTATTCATTTGACATCCCAAACACTTAACGTATAAATTTTTCTAGATTTCAGTTACGAAGAAAACATTTTCTACCCAATTCGATACGTTCCTTTAAAAGTCTGCGTTATTATCCGGGCCCTACCAAGACAAAAATGAACACATTTCACTTCTTTCCGTGCTATTCTTGAACTTGCATTATGATCTAAACATAATTATCCCAAGCTCTATTCGACTAAAAATGTCTATGCATCTGTCATCTCACACGTGCGTCATCGACACCCTGACCTACCTCTCCTCTCCCTGATGCTGACAGTACAAAGTGCGAAGCTACAACTCATTAACCATTGTCTTCAAATTACTGTCCTTACCGTGCTTATTAATAGAAATTAACTCGTGGTCGCTCTGTTAATAAAATCCGGTTCATCACCTTCACAGCCCAAGTTCGATTCTACGAATTAATATCGATTCCATTTTTTTCTACAGCGATTTCCTTTCAACGACAGTCGTCCTCGGGGGACCTGTTTACCGACGTCCACATCACGACGAAAACTGAGCACGCAGAAACAGAACATTTTTACATCGCCAGATACTTACGTTTGTAAATAGTCACAAATTCGAGAGTTCTACAATATCCCTGAATGTTAAAAATTACGTCTGCCTGTAACCCGCTTAGTACGACGTAAGCCACTGACGATGACGCGTGACGCATTCCCCCAGTCGACCTGTATTGACTGCGATTTTACAAACGCGACGCATAAGTAAGCCGTGTCTTGCACGACGTAAACCGCGTGTTTTCGGCGTCGAGTTCAACATACCTGATTAGTATCTGACAAGATTCCCATAATTGTCCTCCTTCACTACATACTTGTCAAAAATTTAAAATTAAACTATATTATAGACATAAATCTACAAATTATGTCTACCGATGTTCATTCCCGTGTTCACATCCAATTTTATGTCTTCCCTTCGGGTTTTCAGACTCAAAATCCGTATTCACTTGTAATTTCTAAGTCATCCCCGATTTTTACCACGATTAATATTTTATTTAGGGACAATCTGCAAGTCCGCGGTTCAACTACCGACAGCGGCAGAGATTCCTATCCCTTCACAATCAAGTTCGGTCCAATTCAATAATATACACAGAAAATACCGTGAATTTTTCCTTCGGGTAAAACCGGCTGGAACGTGATGCTGTCCGCGTATCTCCATCTAGCTAGCTGTTAAAGATGCACGTACCTAAACCTTCAATAACCTATACGCCTTCAAGCCGTAGTACGTAATTAAACAGAGAAATTAGTCTAGCCCGTGTAAGTTATAACATGAGAAAAAACAAGATAAAGATAAAGAGCGAGAAGATGAAGATTTGCAATTCGTTTTCCTTCAAGGATGGAAATAAGGACTTCATTAGATAAAATCTCTCAACTACGGGATACTGGCAAAAACTAAGCTACAAACTACTACGACTACTGCAACATTGAAGAGATAAATTTCACCCACCAGCGATGAACTGGAGACTTCTCAGATGACGTCGTCGCTGGACATGGCAATCGTCCGTTGTTTCTCGTGTCGTCTGCTACAAGTTCACTCACGTTTCAGAGCTACGCGCTACCTCCATTCACAAAGCAATGAACAATTTGAGTTGACGTCTTTTTTTTTTTGGGGGGGGGGCTCTCTATGACTTCTGTATTATTTGATTTATAATATGAGCGACATTATTTGCAAATGACTTGGTTCCTACTTTATTTCTGAATCACTCATTCTTGGCAATGCGAGCTTTCATAAGTCTGAAAGAACAAGGGAATTAATAGAAAGTGTCGGATGCAAAGTTGTATTTTTGCCACCAAACTCGCTAGATTTAAATCCAATTAAGAACTTTTGGTTTGCCATCAATGCACACTTTAATTTGCTAGTACGCTACTATATAATTAATAATTATAATGTCACAAGTCATGAAAATTTTAGCTGCTTTTAAAATCTGATCTCATTGAAAGTCAACTCATATGCGAAAATTTAAAGACGAAATAGTGACATATGTCGTTCTTCTACCTGTTATAAAGGGTGATGGAAACAAAGGTATACAAGCAAGTGTTACAGTTTTCGTTGTTTCTACAATTGGAAAAAATAAAAGTAAAAGTTATTTATTTATTTATTTATTAAATAACATCTTGAACATATAACAATCTGAAAACTTCATTTAAAATCTCAAGTGTCGGTCGTTTCACTTATTTCGGCTTCAAAAAGCCTGTATTATTTTATTCACACTTTATTTGCATGTGATTTCGTTGTCCACTACGTCTCGTCCCTAATTTCAGTGTGAATTTGCCATCAATCCACACTTTAATGTCCAAGTACTGATGCCTACGATACTATAAAATTTCAATCAATTTCACTGAATGAACTTTGTCTGCGTCAGAGGTGGTTAAATTTGGACTGTACGTCTGTCCTGCAATATGATTGTAATCTAAGGGCAAAGCTATGTAAATAAACAACGATAATGTAGTTTTCAGCCCCATGAAATTTTGCAAATTGAAAATCTTCCCAGCTTTATAGTTTGTGTTAGCAGACGCTTAAGTCACCTCAAAATTACTTAACTTGAAAAGCTAGCCGTTACTCAGATCATCAAAAGAGAAAATCCCCACTTTTCAAAATCCGGAAATCTTCTACGTGAATTTCCGAAGCCCACCACTGCAACTTAACGCATGGTCTGTGATTTATTCCTCAACATTTCTAATATTGTGGGCAAACTAACTGCGTCTTTGCTGGATTCCGCTGATATTCCGTTGCAGCGCAGCGGCTGGACTGCAGGGTCGATGATGTTGTTAGTGGTTAAGAATGCATGCAGCTACAACTCTACACTAACCCGTCTATCCTCTGAGGGTAGGAAGAAGGCGAAAAAGAAGAAAAGAAAGAAGAAAAAGAGTAAATAGAAAGAATCTGGATTCATTTTTCTCAAGGGATGGAAACAAGCAAAATATTAATTGGAGACTCAAAATTAAGGAAAATTGGAATGAGTTTAACCTCTGCACCCCAGACGTTAGTCGTGTGTTAATTTAAAATTAAAGTAATTCGTTTCACTCACCAGCAAAGATGGCAGAAACGAAATATGCCGGAGAGATGACCGCCGACGTAAAGTTGTCAATAAAACACGACAAGAGTGCGGCGTCCGGGTGGAAGCGACTGCGGAACTCCGGGTTCCCCGGAGCGTGTAGACGCAACAGGACACAACCGCGCGGGTGAAAATGCCATGAAGATCCTCCTCTGAGTTTCGGAACCACGAAGATTCACTCGCCTTTCCCCTGAAACAAGACAGAATGTCCCATATAATGACAAGAATTTATATGTAGGGTCTGAAGCTCCATATTATTCATATTAATGGAATATAATTTCTCATTGTACTCACACGAGTCCATTTTCGGCGTCTCGTGTTGAATGGCGTAACAGACTTCACGATTATCCTGACCGCCGCGGAAACCTTAATTAAATGTCACGTGGTTGTTACTGCTGACCTAGAAGCTGACGAAGCATCTCCTTCTTTCAGACCATTTTCAATTGCAAAAAGAGTCAGACCAATGATTTCAAAAGATATGCCGATATTTACGGGCACTGAAATTGAACTGATGGGCAGTATCGGAAGGTAATTGAAAATAGTAGTCCATGAGTTTCGAACTCAGTACTGCCACATCATATCACGCAGCTCCTGTTGGATGATGTAAGTAGCGTCTGGAAGTACCGGATACACCACCTGGCGGTACATGACGGCTTCAGGATACAAGCATATTCTGGAAAACAAGTAAATATATATATATCATTGTCACTGGTTTTTAAATTCGTGTTAATTTTCCAAAATTCCAGATGCAAAAATAAGAGCGCTCCCAATATCCCTCAGTAAACATTAGTGTTGGTAGTAATAAATTACTCGATTCTATACTGAAATATCAATCTGGAGTCAAGCACGTTGGCTCTGAGATCTCTGGCACACGATGAGTGCGAGATATTAGAATAATTGAAATATAACAGAAGAATTACCTCCGTATGTTCTCATAAGTCTTTGAGCTCAAAATTAGCAGCTTTTGGATGCACCAGCTACAAAACCACACGGTCCATGACGGCTACTGTTGAAACCTGCAAGTGGATGCAAGGACATGGACATTAAGATGATGACCTTGAAAACCATAAAATGAGGATAGACAAATATAAAGAAGTTCGGTTTAATCTACGTGTTACATTTCCAACACCCAAGGTGTTCGAATGAACCGGCTTCCAGAATCCTGGAGTGAGATTTGGTAAAATATTGTATAATTCGATAGTTAAAGAGCAAACTGGCATTTATTATGTTGGCAATGAGAGTTCTGGATGAAAGTGGGTGGAAAAATTCCAGAACAAATTATGTATAGCAGAAAATAATATCTCAGCATACTCACATAAATTTCGAGTTCGATGCCGGAACATAATTTCAGGCATGACGTCTGCATCTTCTAGATTGTCCATGGCGGCTTTAAATTAAACCGGCAACACGATACAAAAGCACATTTATATTAAGATGGTATTTCGGGAAAGCTAAATAAGAAAGGGAACTCGGATATAAGCTCTTGTTACATTCTCAAGACACCACATTTGAATATAAATCACGTTCCAAAATCCTGCAACGATCTTCAGTGCAGATCGTAATAAAACATTCAAATTAATATATAAACTGCAAGCTGACATGTAGTATTTTGGTTCTGAGAGTCTCCCTTGGTCCCTTTTGGCAGAAGGTCGCAAGTGCACGGATGTAAATATGGATTTTGGCGCCATGTGGACTCCTACGTAGATGCCAGCGTCCTGGTAAAATACTCTTTCCATCTCAGATTTGAGAGTTTTACGGCGATGAGGATAATGTTTTGGTGACGTGTAGACTTGTTGCTAAATTCCAAAGTTTCTCAGAAACAAACTCTATCGGACTTCAGGACTGAAGATGTGACAATCGACACATTATCTTTCTGGGAAACGTTGGTGTCATCGACGATCTCACGTGACCATACCTCAAAGCAAATACAATCCTTCTCCTTTACAAACATCAGTTGGTTAATGCTGTTTAAGAAAATAATATTATTTTCGGAATTATACGAATTTCATTAATACACTTTGATTTTTTAAAATCAGATTTACTGAAAATTGAAGTACATGGTAGATTTAATTGCTTTCAGCGTTGAACGTTTATCAAAACTTATTTTAACGTGGCAATGTACTGCTATTCATTTCATAGGACGTCATTTAACAGTTTATTAACATTAATTACGATGATAGCAAACCAAATTTAAACATAACAGTGTGTTGTTCATTAATATTTACAACTTTTATTTATCAGACTAGAAGACAAAAGATTCTAAATTCATGGTCAACGTTATTTTGATTAGAACATACAAACAGCTTGGTTGAAAGTTATCTCCTAAACACAACACACTCTTTTCTGAAATGCTAGACTAATTATAGAAAAAGCACTCATTAAAAGCAGCTGGGGGGGGGGGGGTATTATCTGTCCCGACACTACGCCTCGGCCTCGCAAGATAGAAATTTGTGCCTTACATCTTCAATCTGCGCGTAAATTGTGGTGATTGTGATGATTAAGTTTACCGACGTTTAGGAAGTAATATTGCTACCTCCATCATAACAGCGATGATGGTGGGCCCTCATGATGACGCAACATCACAAAAGACATTCATAAAACATTTTTCGGTTATGATTATTTGCTCCCAAGCGATTTTGGACCTTACGGGATAACATTTATAAATAACCGTTGCCATGGTAACGCTGCTAAGAGATGTTGGGTCTAATCGGATAATTATTATGATTATTATTGTTTATTACTTTACATTTTTGCCGTCATTCTTAGCGGGCAATTTATTAGTCTTAAAATTTTGTCCGTTATACCCCATAAAATGGCAGGATTCTTCTAAAAGATGAACTTGAAATTACATTGAATAAAGCGATAGCTGTCTACATTTAATGTGTCTTAAAATATGCTTCAGAATACTAAAAATCACGAGAAAGATCTCTAACGATTGTCTGTCGACGGGGAGAGATTCGAACCCGAAACCTATCGAGTAGGACAACTCAATATTTATTTCTTGTATGTTTACTTACCCAACACTTCTGATCTGTGGAACTAACCCTGACCGATCATTAAACAGACTACGTGCGCGATGAGGGACCATTACATCAAAGGAAGACAGTGATTTCTATCTACACCAAGACATTCCAACAGCACCAGGTTCTAGCCAGTGTGCTCAACGGT
Organism: Zootermopsis nevadensis; assembly: GCF_977971745.1. Taxonomy (NCBI): domain Eukaryota; kingdom Metazoa; phylum Arthropoda; class Insecta; order Blattodea; family Termopsidae; genus Zootermopsis; species Zootermopsis nevadensis. Next base: position 18,591,519 of record NW_028259152.1, on the reverse strand, counting down.
TAAACGGGTACGGGGTTACTGCGACCTGCTGTAAACATCTGACCAGTAACGAAGTATTACGGAACAGAGAATGACGTCCACACGTTCATAATCCCATGCTCTGGCAATACAGATACGGGTGTAATTTTTCAATATTCGATTTAAAAGAAATTGGATAATAATCATTTTATGCGGAAAAGTTTACAAAGATATGAGAGACTCAAACAAGGAACAGAAATGTGATTAGTCCGTGAAACATTAAACAAGAATAATCTCTTTTAAAATTGACATATTGCAGAGGATATAGTCTGGATGTAATGACTCGTGCGACTGTGCCATTAGGCGGTCTCATACGAAACGGATTTAAAGAAATCAGATATTATTCGTTCAAGTATCATGTGGAGTAACAAATATTTCCGAGGAACATATTTCTTCCATCCTCAGGGCTAAAGATTGGTGAGCATTAATGTTACATTCTACAACATTAGGTGTAACTGGGAGGATAATATTAAAATTGTTCTTACGGAAATACTTTTCAAGTTTGCGAAATGGATTAATATGGCTCAGGAAAGACACCAGTGACGGGATTTTGTCAACACTACGCTGAACTTTCCATTCAAGGCGGATAATTTGACTGGCTGAGCCTATTGTTAGCTTCCAACTCCCACCTCAGAAATTCGCAAGACTACCTTTGATGGTCATATCGATGGCAAAGCATGTAAAATTTAAAAAAAAAGTTGTACGGCATCTGGTGTAATTTCAATAAAATAAATTCTTTCTAAAATAATTAATAATGCCATACACGCATACGATAAAAATATAAAATAAAGTCTCACTGATTATTACAGAAATTTGGACATATAATAATAATAATAATAATAATATTTGCTTTAAAGGGTTATTTTGATCTGGGACCATGCACAGCTACTGTATAACTCACAGTCGAACGCACGTATATGTACGATGGTGTCCGACGCTACCAGAAGCTTGCTGGAATATCGGATGGATACCGGCCTTGCGATACGACCTTAAGGTCAAAACGTGGCCCCCATTTCCAAACAACCATTCGCAGTCAATACTCTTCGTTTCTAACACGTACTACTAACATTACACAGACCGATTTTCGTCAAATTCGATATTAACTGTATGTCACTATCTGTTACCTTCCATTGGTACTATCAGCCTTGACCCTCGTTATTAATTTATGTATTAAAAGTACAAAGCCACGATTAAGAATATCCATAAATTTAAACTTGCATGCATCTAGGACAAAATTTCTGAATGGATTAGGCATTGGACAAGGCAGGTAGCTCCAAAATTGACTTTCGATATTACGCCCGTGCGCACAGACATGTTTAATTTGTTACCATGCACTCGGGCAAACATTACACGGATCCCTAGGGTCAAATCAACAGGTCACGCCGCCATTGTACCAATTCTTTCAAGTACTGCATAAATTTTTGACGGCGTCTCCACGAACAGCGGAGAATTTTATGGAAGTGCATTAAGACGCACTCTTTCAACCAAGGTCAACAGTTTATGACACGAAATAACAGAAAAAGATAATTATTTGTCTGAATTCTATTCTACAAGGAATGTAATCCATGGTTACACGTGATATGAGCAATGCGACAAAGTTGGAGAATGTGTAATATTCCTAAGAATTCCATTCACGCAGTGCATTTATTGAGACTATCTGCTGGTTTCTTCCAGCTTAAAACATGTTTTCAAACACGGCAGCAATTTCTTTCTCGTACTGAACACGTACACGTGTTCAACTTATCAAATGGGACACGAAGTGCTGGAAACAGCGACTTCTTCAAGTTTTGCTATTATTCTCGAGACAATGTTCAATGGCGCAACAAATATTCGAGCTGAGGAACGACTGGATTTTAGAGCAACCCACACCTGAACGCGGTCCTAAATTCGTCAGAATCTGTCGAGAATCGATGAACCAATTTACTGTAACCTGAGTGTCAACCCATCCTAATCTTCGGAACTTATTAAAAACACAGACAGACAGACAGACAGACAGACAGACAGAGAGAGATGCTTCAACTAAGTTAACAGTCCTATAATATTTCTTGATGATTTAGACAGGCGTAATACTTCGTTTCTCATTCTGTAAGACAATCCGAACTTGAAAACACTTAGGGAAAGAGATTCAAGAAGATTATTTACAAGCGAGTGGGGCGAAGTAATACTGATAAAGAAAAAGGTATGTAAACGGTACATTAAGCCTTCAACAGAGAATACTAAATACCAAGTAGTTCAATTCTGAAAGTTTACTTCAACGTATGTACCAAGTGCTTTAATTATGATGCCTTTTATATTTATGGCTTTTCTATGATTCTCGCTATAAACAGCGATCATTTCCTTAAACAGCGTTAACCAGTTGATTTTCGTAATGGTGAAGAGTTGTGTTTTCTTCGCGGTACGGATTGGATTCTTAAATATTATTCAGACGAACTATGATTCTCGGAATAAACAGCGATCATTTCCTTAAACAGCGTTAACCAGTTGATTTTCGTAATGGTGAAGAGTTGTGTTTTCTTCGCGGTACGGACTGAATTCTTTAATATTAATCAGACGAACTATGATTCTCGCTATAAACAGCGATCATTTCCTTAAACAGCGTTAACCAGTTGATTTTCGTAATGGTGAAGAGTTGTGTTTTCTTCGCGGTACGGATTGGATTCTTAAATATTATTCAGACGAACTATGATTCTCGCTATAAACAGCGATCATTTCCTTAAACAGCGTTAACCAGTTGATTTTCGTAATGGTGAAGAGTTGTGTTTTCTTCGCGGTACGGACTGAATTCTTAAATATAATTCAGACGACCTACGGCTTCATGGGGTTAATGATGCTTATTTTTACATTTCAAAGAGCACACAAAAAGTTAAGTTATGAACCCTCTTAGGAAGGGAATGAATTATTTCGGAAGATTTAGTAGCGGTGAGACTTAATATTAAACTGTGTTTTTGTATAAAGAGTATCTAGAGATGTGAATCAGACTGCAGTGACTCACGATAGACTCAAATTTCGGTGTTCTTGCAGTTGTAAACCTTCAGTTTCCATAACAGAGGAATTTCATTGATTAGGAAAATAGATCAGGTACTCAATTTGACGATATTTTGTATTACTATACACAGAATAAATTGAAAGTCGACAAAACTGCAATTTCTATCAGCGAAGAGTAATTATAACTGTTATAAATTACGCCTTCATAGTTTTCTGACTCGAGATACTGTAAACTGGTGCAGCTTTAATTCAATATATATCTCTACTGTGTTGCTACAAGTGGACTTGAATATCAACGCACTTCCTCTTGGTCTACGCTCCTGTATCCCATCACCATCCTTCGGGATACAACGCAGAACGATACTTCGTTCTGATGACTGCCTCAATCAAGCAAAGGATGTTGAAAATGTTTCTCCATATTTTGGGAACCTCTGCTCTATACAGCGCTACATTCTAGCAGCTCTGTCTAATTCCATGACCGCGTAAAGGACGCCTACTCAGTCGCGTCCCTGGCAGACGGCTAATCCAAATCAATACAGACTCCGTACGCAATACTCGGTCCACCTAACACCAACAGCATTTCCTTACGAAATTTATCCAACAGAAATGACGTAAGGACGACCAGTCAGTTTTTAAAATTTCTGTGTCTATACACGAAGAGAAAGGCTTTGACCAGTTAAACGACTGTCAGCTACACGATGACTGCCGTACATGTTTACATCAAGAGAGACGAAGAAACTGGTCTCATACCGCAAGTGTGCGTGTCTATCACCGGACACGCAACGTCTCTGTGATTGTCTGCATTTTCTCCTTTTCCAATCTTTCCCATCAACAATTCTCAAATAATCTGTAACTTTTCCTTTCTGTTTCCAACTCATAAAAGAACTCGATTCCTTACCGTACGTAGGGGGTTTCAAACATTCTTTGATTTTGGCGATATCGGTACCTTCGCGAAATCCCATCCACGCAGACCAGGCTTTACTCAGTCACTACATTACCGTCGAGACATACTAATTTCTAATTTCCCACAGAACACTATCTACGAAAGTCATTATAATTTTTAATCGACCTCGAAATAATACATCACCGTACTCACCCGAGTCCATCGCTCGCTGGTGCCTCATCGTTTGAGACGTATCGAGCCAGACGACGTCACAGAGCAGCGTCCAGGAGCGAGACGTGGAAAAATCTTCAGACGGTTCACGACGGCGATGAAGAATGATGATATCGTAATCACCGTGAATGTGAAGAGGGCTCCGCCAATCACCTCAAAGCAGACATAATGACAAGAATTTATAATTACGTCGCTTCTGTACGTACGCTCTGAAACTCGATCAGTGGGCATTATCTGACAATTTCTCATTGTACTCACCGGAGTCCTTAGTTCGCTGCTGCTGTAATATAATTTTCGGGTTGTCGTGTTAGCGACCTCACGATGTAAGCGGCCGTCATCCTCACCGCTCCGTAAACCTCAAGTCTTGAACGAGTGTCACGTGGTTTTTACCACTGACCTAGAAGGAGACGGAATGCGTGGGCAGAATCACAGAACAATCAAAACGTAAAATAGAATAATATCTCAGAATACTTAGTTCAGTGTTGCAACGTCATTTCAGCCATCTTGTCTTGTGTGACGTAGGCCAAGTCACGTTGTATCGGGAACAGCACGCAATATAAGTTTTTCTCTCAACGTACTTTCAGAACTCTCTACTTCAGAGGACGGAATATTTCATGCAACTCACCTTGAATGACTTAAGTAGGCTCGCGTTGTACAGGACGTAGCACCCGAGGACACAAAACAGGACACATGTACTCTCGCATGTGCGTTGTCACAGTCCTAGAGAAAAATATATAGACGATCTTATATCACTCCACTTTCTCCATGGAAAAGCGACGTAATTCACCTGTAAAGCCGCCAGACAGAAATGCCGATAAGTCAGGGTCGTTATCTATCCGACCAGGTTAAATCTGTATTCATTATGATAAGGTCAAATCCAGGAGTCAAATACAATCAATATTACAATTTTCATCGATTTGTGCTTACATTACACGTACAGTGAATGGCAAAAGAGGTGGAAATCCACACAATAAGAATTTATTATTATTTTCGCTTCAGATTCCAGGATTACATTTTCAATAGTAAGTCGAATAAAATCTAACTCAAAGACGTTTGTAATTTCTAGAGAAAATCGGTTAGTATTTTCATTATCACGAATTCGCCTGCATTCTTTAGAGCCTCGTACTACCACCACGAAAGCTTCAACAACTCTTTGGCTGTCGAATAAATCGAGAATTAAACCAAACACAAGCTGAGACGTAATATCAAAATGGCCGACTGAAGCCCCAACTTACGTAAAGACTGCGTACATCCGCGCTGTACCGAAGCAGGAGAGAGACAACCGAAAAAAACTCAACTTGTTCGGAGAAAACAAGTTTCGCGGAGCATGCTGGGAAAGGCAAAGATAAAAAACTCATCCAACGCGTGTCGGCAGAGATGACTAAGGGGCAGATAAAATTATACGTCCAGTAATAAAACACTAAAAGCGAAAACTCAATGATTTAATCGAATGAAACCAAATCGCGGGACGGAGGGTGAGCCTCAGACTGTAAATGGTCGTAGAGAATAAAACAAGGCTCGAAAAACGTAAAATAAACGGCAGCGTCCTCTGTGCGGGAACATCGGGACCCACCAAAAGCGCCGTTACCCACAGAGGGCGCAAGTTATTATTTTGCTTTAAGAGGTTTGTTTTAAGTTCCTATGACCACTTAGCGGCTGGGGTTGAGCCCCCCTGTCGTATTATTCCATATCAATTACTGCTCTTTCGCTGCTGGTACTATTTTCGAATTTTGAGTGGTCCTCTCATTATACCTAATCTTACTATGCTCTTGCTATATCCCCTAGACAAGATCTGTTGCCAGGTGGGTTAGTCGAAAGAGTTGAACGACTCGCCTCGCCCACAAGGTCCTGTTTTCTGTAGCGTGCGAGCGCAAAGCCAACGAGTTGGACTCGTCCGACTCGGGCGGTTCGTTGGAACCTGCCACCAGGCGCCCAGGCCATTGTCCGGAGCCGGGTCCGCGCCTCTGCTCGCTCAAGAAACGGCCTGGGCCTCCACCTCCCTTCGTGGGGCGCGGGGGTAGGGCGCGGGGGTAGGGCGCGGGGGTAGGGCGCGGGGGTAGGGCGCGGGGGTAGGGCGCGGGGGTAGGGCGCGGGGGTAGGGCGCGGGGGTAGGGCGCGGGGGTAGGGCGCGGGGGTAGGGCGCGGGGGTAGGGCGCGGGGGTAGGGCGCGGGGGTAGGGCGCGGGGGTAGGGCGCGGGGGTAGGGCGCGGGGGTAGGGCGCGGGGGTAGGGCGCGGGGGTAGGGCGCGGGGGTAGGGCGCGGGGGTAGGGCGCGGGGGTAGGGCGCGGGGGTAGGGCGCGGGGGTAGGGCGCGGGGGTAGGGCGCGGGGGTAGGGCGCGGGGGTAGGGCGCGGGGGTAGGGCGCGGGGGTAGGGCGCGGGGGTAGGGCGCGGGGGTAGGGCGCGGGGGTAGGGCGCGGGGGTAGGGCCCGGGGGTAATTTTGTTGGGGTGGCGGCCCCGCGTTTTGAATTCTGGTTGGGGAATCCTTATGGGGAATCTGGTTGTGGGATAATATGGGGATTTTTGGTGGGGAATCCTGCGGGATCGTGGGTAATATTATGTGGTGAATCCAGGGGAGAATCCTGGGTTGCGATCGTGGGAAATTCTGTTGGAAATGTTTGGTGGCAGATTCTGCTAGATCTGGGTAGGGAATCCTTGGTGGGGATCCTAGGAAATCTGTGGGGAATACTAGGATGGTCATGGGGAGTCCTGGTAAATCCGAGGAATCCTGGAGGGGGTTATAGGGGATTCTAGAGGTGATTGTCTTCGGGGATCCTGCCGTGGTCCTAGAGGGCAGTGTCCCTGGGGTTCATCAGGGAATCCTTGGGTCCTAGGGGATGCTGTGGTTCCTGGGATATGGTGATGCTGAAGGGATCCTGAGGGGATGGTCCCGGGGGGGGCGATCTTGGGTAGGGGTGATCATGAGGGTTGGCCCAAAGAAGGGGATAGCCCTGGGAAGGGGTGCGACTGGGGTAGTGGCCCTGGGGTAAAGGGTGTGGCCCTAGGGTGGCTGGCTAGCAGAAATATTGGTGAGAAGATATAACCTTGAGATTTTTTAAGACCAGTATCTACGAAACTATTGGGCCGAATTTGTCGTGGCTTCCTTGACCTATACGTGACCTCATTTTGACATGAGTATGGTCAATCAGGTATTTACCGTTTGGCATAAATACGTATGACCTTGAGAATTTTAAAGACCTCTATCTGGCAAACTATTGGGGCGATCTTGTCTTGACTTTGTCATGACCTTGACCTAACAGTGACATCAATGTTACAAGAGAATAATCACTCTGATAACTGATGAAGATGTGAGGGCGAAATAATGTACAACAGTGGTCCCCAACGCGGTGCCCGCGTTGATACGGAAAGAGGTTATACTGAATAATAAAGGCCGTTCAACCATGAACATTATAAAATCAAAGCACAGTTCTCTACGTACTAATGCCCATCTTGACGATTGCGAGCAGCAACATCATCCTACTCTCCCAAATTTGTAAAACTGGCCGCTGAAATGCAGTGTCAAACATCACACTAACTTCCCACTTGAGTAATAATAATTGTACTTATAAAAGTACGTATCTTTGACTGCGTGGTTTCTTGTATCAATAAACGTCGTGTTGTTTTGTGTATTATTTGGTGTCCATATCTTATTTGTCCAGAGAAAAGAAAATTTGGCTTTGTTAATTGGTTGGTGCCCGCCACGATCTCATAAACTCTCAAATGTGCCCTTGGGCACAAAAAGGTTGGGGACCACTGACGTAAGGCAATACATGCCAAACATTATCATCAGTGCGTTTGGTGTAATCACGCACGTCTGCTGATATCGAAGTTTCAACGTTCCTACGTGCGGATATCCGTATATCCCATGTACACACAAGATCGAGATTAGATACATTTCTTTTGTACATTCATATTTATTTATGACGGACTTTGCTCGACTGTCTTAACTACCACGCACCGTGTAACATAGCCGCAGAGCTCGACCGTCCATGTACGACGCAGTGCGAAGAATGAAACAATAAGAGAAGGGGGGGGAACTCCAAATTAAAATATAAATAAACATCACGTACAAGCAGCTCACCGTGTCTCGTTTGTGTGCGGTGTGCGGTAGTTGGCTGCCTGTGTTCTGAGTCAAAGTCACACGGTGCGTGATATCTGATTGGCTAATTTCTTCGGTGCGTGCTACTTTCCGCGTTGCCTGACAGCACAAGTCCCTCGGCGATACCGACTACATAAGAATAAAATTAAGAATATATATACGCATGTGTATATAAATATGCATATATATTTTTTTTTTGAGAGAATAAGAAATTTTGGTAGAATCAAAAAAGAGTAAAAACATAATATAATAAGAAATCACATAAAGTACGTCGCCGATGCTTCTGTGTGTGCGCGCGAGTGCGGTGCGTGCTACTTGGTCGGTCGAGTTCCGAGTCAATGTCCGGCGGTGCGTCGTAGTTTTCTGTTTCGCTTGGCACCACAAACCCCTCGGCGATACCGACTTGGTAAGAATAAAAAATAACAATATATATGCATACATACATACATTTTTATGTACGTATTTATATATATTTTTGCAAATAAGTGTTAGTGAGCTGTCACGGGGAGGCTGCCCGTGCCTCTGGCGGCAGCCGAGGAGCCGACTGCCGGCCTGCGGACCCCCACGACCGGCGATTGCTCATTTACGTGTGGCTGAGAACGCAGTGCCGCGAGCGAGGCAGGCCTCGAAGAGGGGACAGATACAATGGTCGGCCGGTCGCCGGGAACTCTTTCGCGGGAACGGCCCCATGGCCAGCCCGGCCGAGACCGTGAGAAGCAGAGATTGGGTGCTGCACAGACGGAGTCTCGCATGGACTGGGTGTCATTCAACGTTTCTGGTAGGTATAGAATGGGAAAAATTTCGACATTTTCATAATTTTTTAATTTTTTTGAAAAAACTAAAATTGCTGGAAATTGTCAAAAAAAACCCAAAAATTTTGAAATTTTTCAAAATTTTTTGAAGTTTACATTTTTCAATTTCTTTAAGTTTTCTGCGTCCTTTCAAAGTAAAGAACTATATTGAGGAGACTTTATGGCCTTACAATTTAATGACATTGCACATTAAACAACAAAGGTCCTAATACAGATCCTTGAAAGATACCAGACATAAGATCAAAAGGAAATGACAAAACTCCAGAATAACGTACTTGCGAATGTCTGCTGGTTAGGTAACTAAGAAATCAATCATATAACCAGCAGACAGTTCATAGTCACCAAGTTTGTGCAAACGTAAGACATGCAAAACAACACTGATAAAATCAACATAAAAGGCATCAGCTTGAGACTGGGAACAAGCGAAAGGGGAAAATAAATCCAAAAACGTAACCAGATTAGAAGTGGTGGATTTGGATTTACTAAAACCATGTTGACAAGGGATTCATTTAGAATTAAAATAATAAGAAACATGGTATGTACAATAATTTCAAATACTTTGGAAACATTATTAATTATGGTAGTAGGTCTATAGTTTATAACAGAAGCAGTTTTGTCTTTTTTTTTTGAAAACTGGAACAATAGCTGCTTGTTTCCACAAAGTGGGAAATTGTTGCTGAGAGAAGCTAAAATTGAAAATAAATTTAAAAATAGTAGCAAGGATTTCAGAACCCTTAATAATAACACTTGGTATACCATCAAGTGCAACATCAATGTCCGAGGCAGAAAATAAAGGTAACACATCCAAAGTGAAGGGGAAAGTCAGGGTGTGGCTGTGTCAGGGACACGCCCATGGGTTTTCACATGAATGTGTCTGCGTTTGCGGGTAATATTTTCTTTGCGATATGGGAATGAAATAAAAGTAACGAAATGGATATATGGCTTTTATTTAGCACAACAAATATACAGAGTCTTAGCTAGTAATCGATGGCAATCATTTTCTATCGATCATTTTGTGATAAACCACCTGAGATATTAAATTCAGTGAGCAAGTAGCCACCTACAGATGCACCCTAGTCAAACAATATCTATGCCACTGAACTGGTTGCTAGCTAAGAACACAGACAAGCCAAATCAACTCATCCACATGAGAAAGTACCCTGCTTTGGACGCAACCAAACCCAACAAACCTAAGTTACTAAGGACGTATGCTGTTACGGACACAGCCTAGCCCAACCAACCTGAAGCGGATTAGACGAACGAATGAAGAGAACTGTGGACGCAGCCTAGCCCGACTAAATAAAGCGTATGCAGTAGTATCCCGTTTCGGACGCAGCCATCTCCCAGTAATCTACACACACAATCTTGTAGCCTGTTTCGTACGCGGTTTACGGAAAATAACTCTGCTTCGAGCAAAGCCTTGCCTAACCAACATATGTTCGTAGTGAGGTCAGTGAATGGTGGTGACCTGTGACGTATGTGTAAGAAGCCTCCTGAGCATAGAGCACAGCCAGACTAAATTATGCCCATAACAGAGCAGATCGCTGCAGAAAAAATTGATAGGAAGTGTCGGACACTGCCGCAGTTATTTTCGTGAAAACGTCAATCGTGTATATTGAAATTAAACAAAATTCTTGTTTTGAATCGTTTAATTCATTTGCAACTTACATTTATTGAATACAGGGTAGTGGTATGAGAAGTAGGATACATATGGCTCTGAAATTATTTGAATACCTCTTGCAAATGTCAAATCTATACAAGTTTTCCCTTGCGTGGTTGGTTTGTCCAAATCATTCACTAGTTAAGTTTAAAGAATTTCTGAAGGTGTGCATATAAGAGTTCTAAATTTTCGTCACTAGTGTTGAAATCGCCCATCAATACGAGCGGTATGTCACTATTATATTCTAGTTCGAATGTCTCTGCGTATTCACTGTGTTGTATCAATTGGCTTATGATGAGCAGCTTGATGTCATTATAAGAGAGTCCAGAGTATATATAGATGCTTGCCAAAATTCTGAACGAAAATATTAGTTCATAATTAATAGTTTAACTTGGGGATATTGTAAATATAATCATTTTTATAAATGATTATTTCTTAATTGGTACACATCCATACTTGACCCAGGATCGTCAGATGCCGCCCGAGTTGTCCGAGCGCGCTTACGTTGCCTATATTCGCGGCAGTACTGCACGTTGGTTTTGGGTCCGGGCCCAGGGTTTTCGGTGTCATTCTCTTTGGAATTTTGTGCTCTACCAAGAAATCACATGATATATTAATATGTTGGACTGGCTATCCAGACTTAGATTTTCGCAGCTTTCCTCAGTCCTTCCAGGTAAGTGATTGGATACTACCCTAAAACAGGCCATTCCTTCCATATATTTTCCAATTCATTCATTAATAACTCCATCATTTGATAGTACACAATCTGAGCTACTGACAGCATCATAAAACAGACCATAAATATATAAATGATACTGAAATAAACACCAGAGCTTTCTAAGTAGTATCAAAGTTCCATAACAGTAGACATGCAGTTACGTACATTACCTCATTGTCAAGTTTCACTTCACACCAATACCTGTCTTGAAGCTCATATAGTACCTGGTTTTCTTCCCACTGAACAATTAAGATGGATCAAAGATTTCCCCAGACATTGAGAGTCGCTGCAGAAATGGCTGAGCTGCACAAGAGAGCAAGTGGTAATCTTGTTCCCATGTTCCATTGCTCTTATATTTACTTTCAGAATGCAATCTTTCTAGTAAAGCTTGAGGGTCAAACTGAGGTCTTGCTGGAGCCGCTGCCATCAAGAGGAAGTGCTTCATGAATGCCGAGAATCTGGATTGTGCATCTGTTATTTCCTAGAAAGTTTGTTTATAGTTTTATTACAGCAAACAAGTACGTACAGCATACATCCCAGGCCTCATTACAAAGATGTGACCTGTGACTGAATGTTTCGTAACACACAGCAAAGTCAATGGGCTGGCCAGATATTTGGTAATTTTTAAGACTTCCAAGTTTTGCTGTTATGCAGCATCAAATAAGACAAGATAAATTATTGTAAATGGTAAACTGAAAGAAAAAAAAAAGGTGGAAGGAACTGGTTATGGCCCATTTTGTGGCAGTGGCCTAGAATCTAGGACCCAGAGAGACTGAGAGAAACCAAGGCTAGCAGATCCCTGTCTGCGATGTGAACTCATACAGTAACATGTTAAAACTTGGTGAAGTAGAAGGGAAATGACAGTGTACTATTTAATGAAATTCGTTATTATGGTACTTGACCAAGATAAAACATGAAATGAGCTGGTCAGATAACCCCCTGACAGCAATCTTGTAATTTAGGCAAGGCACTACTGATTCAATATCATTTATATGAAGAACAGTAATGTGCTCTACGCACAGAATCACAATATGGCTTCCATCTATGACAGAAATTATATTTAGCAAGTTTTCATACTGAGATGTTACGTACAGTCAATGTCATGTTCATCAATGAGAAAATGTTCTAAAGTTATTTTCAAGCAACTAAAAGTACTTGAAAAAATCTTACTGTTGTCAATTTATGCTCATTCTGCTTGCTGAGAAACTTTAATTCTCTGGGAAATCCAGCATTAAAAATAGTCACCAAATTTTCTGTCCATATTTACTCACGGTAGTGAAACTGGGCTGTAGTTCACTCATTCAGACAAAGTTGTACATATTTTGCTGTAATAATATGTACTCATTTCCCTGATTGCTAAACGTAACAGCTATCCCCACTGTTTCGGGGGGGTTGGTTGCATTTTAAAATCTTGAGTAAGACACTAAACTAACCCCCCCCCCCCACTTATTGCATCTCCAGACTACTGCAAAAATATGACATCCATACAATACAGAAATCAATTAACAAAATAGACACTTAATCCAATTCAATCAGACAGACAACTCCCGACTAAACAATCAGGTGTTTACAAGGTCCTATGTTCCTGTGGAAAGATGTACATTAAAGAAACCAGCTGTCGCAACTCACCAGGATTACGTAACACGTGAGACACCAGACTGGAGAACCAGTGGCCAAGCATTATACAGCCAGCAGATATGGCACTGACTTCAACAAAAGAGAAGTTACTGCCAACATCAGCAGCTACCGTCTCTGCATAATCAGTGGGGCAATAGAGGTAAGCAGAAAACTTCGACTGTGAAGATGGTTACAGGCTAAGCAAAGACTGGCTGCACCTTCTTACCCCCAAATGACCCACACCACTGGGCCCTCAAAAGGGCAGGTCCAATCTCCCAATCACACGGCTGATGAACAGCTGCCACTCCCTTCCACTTAAGCAGTCCAAATTCTTTCCGACATGGTAAACACAACCTCCTCAACCACATGCTCCTCTCCCATCAGATAGCACCAATCAGCACCCGCAAATTCATCTCACGCCAAATGCCCGAAATCACCTCACCTCATCCAAATTGAAAATGATTAACTGCAATGTGTACCGAAACATCGGATAACACCTGATATCTGGCACGTCTCTCACCCAAAAGCCAAAGTTATGCAATAAACAGACAGAATAAGTTGTAGCTGTGTGCCAAATGACAGAAAAGCTGGAAATGCAAACCATACAAAATGAAGCGCAATAAATTTATTATAATATACTGTCCATCTGTGAGACACGACAGCATTCATGCAATGGCCTTACAAACACTGCCAAGCATAATGCGTGCTCCTGTACTCTCTGAAACTGCTTCCAAGCTGTTTCAGTTTAATTTGCACCATTGCCTACTAAGAGGATTCCTTAGTTTCCTCAATGACAGGACCAAGAAAACCTGAAGCTGCAGGGCCATCAGTGATAAGAAATCATCGTATCCATAGTACAGAAAGAAGCATCTCAGAGAATGGCATGGCACTTCCTACTACACTATATGACAGAAAATAAAATAAAATAAAATAAAATTATCTTACCCTTATTTCTTCAGCTGTACGTTCCTCCAATTGTGATGGTATCTCAGACTCTGCTGTTACTTCTGAATCAGCTACCTCCATCGCGTCAGACAAATTGTGCTGCGTTGAACTACCATCGAGCAGCATATCTGGATCTCTGTCTTCGTAGTTCCTCACAGCATACACCCTATCACTGTCATCTGCCCGATATTCCAGGAAGTCATCCGTCCCTGTTGTTGGGTGCACCAGCCTGTCCGCCTGCTCCACTACAGAACCGGACACCTCGGCACTCTTCACTTGGCTTTCTGACACATTCTCATTACCTTCTAGTTTATTTGAATTTGATTCAAGCGCAAAATCTTCAGAACTAAGGTTAAATATGCTGATATTTAGTTTATGTTTAGTGTACGCTATATCTGAATATTCTTTGTCTTTACTATGCAATGCAGTTTCTTTAGCTTCCTCAAGCTGACCGTCGTTTTGTGTGGAAACACGTAAAACATCAACAGCACCACCCATATCTGATACAAGTTTTTCAATATGATCCGCATCTTCAATGGAGTTTGGACTCTTATTTTCTGATGCATATGAAGGAATCACACGTGCTACTTGATCATCATGCTCCACATTCAGAGACTCAGAGTTGGATTTCCTATCAGCTGTGGACAAAAGAACAACACTCACAATGTACAAGCATACAATCCCTACATTCTGCATAGTGATATATATTTTAAAAGTATGAAGTGTTTGTTAATTCTGCTGTAAAATGACTACATGAAAGATACAGGAAATCTATACAGTGAAACCTCTATCCGTCGTTCCCCGAACTATCGTTTTCCCGGATGCATCGTCCGTTTTGTTCGGTTCCTGATACATCCCATATAAAATAATGTTACGTTTTCTCGCTTCAGGAATGCTTTCATCATAAGTACAAAGGAAAGGCGGGCGACACTTTTCATTCTTCCGGTTCATCTCATTACCAGTGGTTCGGTGTCTTTTACAGCTACCTTTTGTCGAGTCCGGCAGTAAAAGTGAAGTCGTTCTCTTATGCGCATAATACTAGTGAACGTGACAAGGAAAACATTTTGAACGTGGAAAGGGCTCTGTTTGGCCTAAAACGTAGTTTCGACAAACCAATTGTCCATTAAAGACTTTTTTTGGTAAAAAGAAGTAACTCTGAAACAGATTCTGTGTATGCCGAGGATAAAAATTCATTTTTTTTCATTTTCAATGCTTTGCCGCAACCATCATTTCCCCGTATTCATCGTTTTTATTTCCCACCCTCTCCAAAAACGATGCACTGAGGTTTCACTGTATTCAGATTTCAGTTACATGGTGAAAACAATAAACCACTCGAGCTAGTCATTAAAATGAATCATAAATATGCCTGCATATTTCATATAAAATATTATTTGTAGGTAACAGTTACAAACATGATTATGTAAAACTTGGAGGTCATAGTAGAAAAATGTAGTGTAATGAGAATCTGTACTAGTGGAAATTACATGCAGAAATGAATAACTAATTATGAAATTATTAAATTGTGATTCCTGCTAGCCTTGCCACAGACAGTGAATCATTTAAAGGAAAGTAGACATTGTAATTTCTCATCAGAACATCTTGTCTTATACTACATGGTTCTGTTGGTATTTTCTGCAATCACAAGTTCTCCATAGTCAAATGTAAAAAATGTTTTGCAAACTCCAATATACAACTCGGCCTCCCCCTCCTCCCATTACTTACCTTTCTTATACCGACTGGCCTCAAATGATCTGTGACTAAGAGACAATAGATCACCCCTCAGAGTTCCAGAATCTAGACTTGTCATCACATCTTGAACATCAGATTGGCGATGTCCACTGCAGCAGTGAAGAGCTCCAGGATCAATGGGATGAGCCTCTGTAAAAGAGAACAGCATTGATTTCACGTGTCTGCTGCATTTCACTTCATCTAACTTGAATGCAGAGCTAATCAACAAAATCCAACTATATCACTACAGACTATTTCTGATCTGTTAATAAAATCCAAAGGTGATACAACAAACAGCTACATTCTAAATCCTGCAAGTCTTAAATTTACAGAAATGAAGTATCTATAAAACAGAACAAACGTACTCACATATTCTATAAGTAATCTGCATTATGTCATATACACTTCTAATTCTTTTATAAAGCTTTAATTCATAATAAAAATAAAACAAAAATTACTACTTGAGATATTTTGCTATAAACTGGCACACTTGTCTGGTCAAGCATGAAGGACATTGGCTATTATATTAGGAGTAGATTACATGTTCCAAAAAATTACTTTTCTGTAATTTTGTACTCCCCCCAGTCTTAACTCCAAGGCTTTCAGGACTGAACCACATTCAAAGCCGTATCAGATTCAGGAACATATGGAAAATTGTTCATAAAAAATATTACCAAGTTCCTAGTATTTGGAACAAAAGTAATATTGTCCTTTATTGTACCTCCACAATTTCAAATGATTTTTCTTACAAAGATGCTCTCTGGTAAGCACATATGCACACAACTACAAAACTCATAGCAGATCCTGTGAAAATTTAAGATTTGTCATACTGACACACAGATAAAACTGATAAACTGCAAGATGAAACTAGGTAAAGTTCCTCCAGTGTTATCCAATGCTAAGCACCATGACATGAACACAGACAAAGAAAAGCTCATGCATTCTTCACCTCAGCAGCAGAAAGGTGAGTGGTCAGCCTGGCAGTCCTGACAGCAATTCTGAACATTGCTGTAAGAAACTGAATCCATGACGTGCAGTTTGTATGTCACTTCACTGAGTTGTCAAAACTCCAGGAATCAACGAAAATGATACACAGACAGAAATGGCAAAGGGCAAATGAAAAGTTCAGGAATATGAAGTACTTAACTGTGTTAAAAATGTAACCCCCTGCTTCCAAGATACATTCACCCCAAGGAGTATTCACCATCATGCCACGCTGACCGTGATTATGAATAAAATTGTCTGTATCGAACAGCAAGTAGAGGTACTTTGTTGTCTCTGCCAGGAAGAAAGACTCCATACGATCCTCTTTTCGATGATCCCGAACATCTTTAATCTGCGAAAAGACTGTATTAGGACAACGACTGAAAGGTTTAAATCATATCCTGCCACTGCTGCTCAATGGCAATTTTTTTACACATCTGTACAACTTATATAAAATTAATTGATCTCTAAGAGAACTGGCCAACATGATCAACTTAAAGAAATGGTTAAATATTATGTTTTATATATTAGATTTACCTGTTATTCAATGCAATGGCACTTTAAGTAATTAATATCAATGTAGAGAGACAAAACATTAGTCACATGAGTCATTTCAAGTATCATCTCTTGATTAAGAACTTAGAAAAAATATCAGTCTTTAACACACAGTATTTACATAATATTCAATCTCTTTTAGGAACACATATTCGAAGAAGCGTTGGAAAATGTAAACGCTGGAGTGCTTGTGAATGGAGAACAATTAAATAACATTCGGTACGCGGATGATACTGTAGTATTCGCTGACTCTCTGGAACGTCTCCAAGAATTGATGGATCGTATTGTGACGGTCAGTACCAACCACGACTTAGATCTTAACGTCAAACAACGAAGCTCATGGTCATCAGTAAAAATGCTGTATTACCCGGTCAGCTAGCAGTTAACAATAACAAATAGAAGGACTATCGAAACATGCATACTTCTTTGTACTGAAGCTTTGTAATCTGTGACCACATCTGTGATATTTAATTGAATAATAATGGTATACAAACTGGACTTGATTCCTAAACAATTAGCGATTTAAAACCTGCCTTTCAATTTTCTGTAAATAGCCAAAACCATGATGCTTAAAATTTCAAGGAGATTAATACAGAACTTAAATTATTCCAAATGAATTTCAGTCCAAAATTTATTCCAGTCTATGTTCTATTCTAGTATAAACTGTAACACATTCCAAAGTAATTCATAAATGCCATAGTATTATAATATTATCGCCCAACAGATTAATATCATCAGCATATATCAAAAGCTGATGAGGCCCATTCAATTCCAAACTGCACTGAATTTCTTGGACTTTCTGATGGCATATTCTAAGGCAGAATTGAAAAGGAGTGGCAATAGAGTATCTCCCTGTTTCAGGCCATTCCGAGCAGGAAATGTATCAGACAAATGTTTACCTACATGAATTTTGCTGGAGGTTTCACTGAAACATCATTTAATTAGCCTGACTAGGTTCTTAGGTACACCAAATTCAAGCAAAATATTGTGGAGCTTCTCTTGTAATTGAGTCACAGGCTTTCTTGAAGCCTATAAATATTTGGTGCACTGTCCCATTGTATTCCCTCTTTTCTCTAGTATCTGGTGAATGTAGAGAATCTGATCGCTTGTAGATCTATTACGATGAACCCACGCCAATGCCCCCCAATAATTTCACTGGCATATGCAGTCAGCCACGCCAGAAGAATGTTGGATAACATTTTGTAGGCAGATGATAAGAGAGAGATTCCTCGATAATTATTACAGTCGGTCATATCGCCATTCTTACGAATCGGTACAATAATAGATTCTTTCCTCTGCTGTGACATTTCCTCCTTATTCCATATAGAGCAAATAAATTTGTGTATCTCGGAACACAACGCTTCACCTCCTCTCTTGATCAATTCAAATGGAATCTGATCAGTAACCAGGGATTTTTACTTTTCCAATTCTGCTAGCTCTAATAAGAAATTGTTGAATCAGATTTGAATTGAGGAATGTCACGTTCAAACTTAAAATGTCATTGAAAATTATTTGGGTAAGATCACATTCCGTTTGTAATGCCTTTAGCTGACACAGAGTTGTTTATTCAGTTAAGTTCCTTTTCCTTATTAAACTTGCTGCTTATGAGTATCTTTTGTTCTGCTAATTAGCGTTGTTCTTTTCCTCAACAGAACAGCATTTTTATTGGTCCAACATTGTCGGTTCCACTGATGCTGTTTGCAGTTTACGGGATGGGTGCTGGTAGTACTAGCATTCCGATTTACATGCGATTACTTATGTGCCTGAGTTACTTGCGCTTTGGATTCGAAGGCCTCATGTATGCTATATATGGTAATGACCGCCCTATGATGCCATGTCCATCTGAAGAGGCATACTGCCACTTTCGGAGCCCTAAGACCCTTCTTCTAGAGACAGGCATGGAGAATTCAAACATATGGCTAGCTGTTCTTGGACTTACTGCATACATGATTTTGTTCAAAGCTATGAGCTACTTCTTATTACGCTGGAGACTATCACGACATCGCAACTTTGCTGCTCTCAATTATGTTGGGCGAATAATCAAGACACATTTCAGTTTTACACATCAATACAAGTGATGGTTCTGTATTTCATCTGACAATTGAAACGATTTCAGTGCATAGTAAGAGCAGTGACTATGTTGAGTGGGACCCTTGTCACCACAGTATGAGATAAAGAAGGTAGCTGCAAATACACAGCCAACGTGGGGGGTCCTCCAGCTTGGGTGTTGAGTGGTGTGCTAACAGCTCATTACCATAAAATCAAGCATGCACAAAATGTTATAAAGGGCCCTGGTTTAGGAACCATTGGCAGTTCTTATGAATATGGTAATGAACCTATGGGGTATATAAAAAATGACAAATTTCTTGACCAACTGAGGTTGCTTTAAGCTTCTCAGGAGGACTCATCTCCATATAGTATGTAAGTTATGAGTGCAAGAAACATGTTTTTACACTGAACATTTCTGCATAATCTTAAAACACAGTTGTTTTTTTGAGGGGAAGGGCAATGGAACATCTGCAAGGCAAAACTCATCTGTCATAACTTATCTTCTACTTTTTAGTACCTTTGAACATGTTTTGTAATATTACTAATTTTTCCAAAAAAATATTCTGCTTACAAACAACAACAAAATTCACTTGGGAAGGGTTAAAAATTATTACGTATTCTCTTTCTCCGTGTCCATTCTTACTGTCTTAGGCACCTTGCACTCCACAGAATTAGTAATCATAAATAATGGACATGTTACGCTGTGACTATTTTTAATATTAACCATAGGTTCCTCAGTCTCTCTTTCATGTAGTATTCACATCAGAAGTCACATCACTCTTCAACTGTAAGTACTTACTGTAGCATAACCACAGGGTGTGCGGGCACTGTGTTGGATGCTGTGCAGAATATCCTTGCCCACTTCCAGTAGATATGGATCACCAGTGGCTCTGTACAGGTACATTACTGACTCTATAAGTTCAGGACGTAGTGGATAGCCTTCACGGTTGGCTCCTGCTTCTCCCTGGAAGATCATACGTATTGAAAAATTAGCAGTTAAAGCAGCAAATACAACCTGATATATGACTTGAAGCTTTTGCAGTGACTAAACTCAATAAAATATTCTCCGGCAATCAGCCGCATCAAATGGTTACATGAAGAGATCAATGTTTCAGGAACCATCTGTCCCCCATCATCAGGGTTCTGATGTTACCAGATACCACAATCATCTCCTACATATACCTGTCTGGGACTTGTACTCATGGCTGGACCCTAGCCAATCGGAGTTGGTGGGTGGTCACATCAGAACCCTGATGATGGGGACAGAAATGGTTCCTGAAGCGTTGGTCTCTTCATGTAACCATTTGACATGGCCAACTGTCTGATAAGATTTTATTGAAATAAAACCTGTTTACACAAACTGTACAATTTCAATGGTCTGAATTCACTTGGTTAACAGATTGCTTTAACTGCTATAAAAACATATTATATTATAAATATGAGGATCTGAGATTCTCATGGCAGTGAGTATGAAGATGGCTGTCTATTGGGTTGTGGCACCATGCAGCATGGCATACATTCAGGACAATAAGTCCTCATCACCCTGATGATGGAAGCAACAACTACCTCTGAAACGCTGGTAAATTTCTACCAAATTACATGGTTCTATAACCCAGAAGACAGCCATCTTTGTATCATACGTGAATTTTGGAAAACTGTTGAACTGTAGATATGAGTATAGCAATGCAGTTGTTGGATTCTACTGTAAAAGTGTGCAGAAAAAAGTAGAATTGTCAAATGAAGTAAAAATATTATAAATGAGCAATTTATTACAGCTTCCCCAGTACATTACAGCATTTTTCAACATTTAAAGTCCAAATCATGTGGCCTCCAGAAAAACATTTCCACTGTACCTGTTTTACTGTGACCGTAATGACGGCTGGAGAGAATTGCTTAATGCTCACTAAAACTGTTCAAACATGCTACTGATCATCTAGGAGCGTGTTCATGAATATAAAGCAGAAACTGTGATGTTTATTTTGCACAAAAAACTGAACAAGCAAGAACACGACATTCTTTTTCTTTTGAAAAGCTGTGTGCTACAATTGAAAAGTAAAAATAAAAATCTGAACAGTACTGTGGAGCATGGCACTAGAAATATTAAACGGCACGAAGACAACTAATCGATAAATACTGGTACTGGAGCAAAATCTCACCTGCAGAATATTGTAGTACTCCGGAGTGAATCCATACTGTTTCCACACCTGATGATAATTATGGAGTGACTTTACTGCTTTACTGGTATCTCCTGCAATTAAATAATACCAATGCAATGTAAAAATAAATTGCTTTTCAACAGCAGGACAGGTACATATTCCCTATCTAGCAACTACCTTCTGGAATTCAACTTCAGCAACCACTTACATCACCAGGAATGCTTTAAATTGAAACAATCTGAGCATACTAAAAGTGTAAAATACACACAGAACAATGCACTGCACAAAATCCTCACATCATCCAGGCCTCCCAAGAGGTTTGAACCCTTAAGGTTCTCTGACTAAAATTCTGCATGCATTTCTCACATCTTTCATGCATAATGCGTATCACATCCATCCCATCATCCTAAATTTGATTACCCTAAAAGCATCTCATGAGAGAACAAATTATGAAGCTCCTTATTATGCACTTTTCTCTAGTCGTGTTACTTCATTCTTGTAACATTCAAACATTTTCCTCTATCCTCTGCGTCCAGATCGGCTCTGGGGCCCACCCAGCCTCCTATCCTATGGGTAACAGGGTCCTTTCCCGGGGGGTAAAGCGCGGCCAGGGTGTGATGCTGACCACTCACCCCCATCTAGTGCTGAGGTTAAGAATGAGTAGGAGCTACACCTCCTCTCCACCCAAGCGCCTACATGGCATATAGTGCGACAACTTTACTGTAGAAGAACGTGCCATGTTTATGTTTGTATTACTTGTACAGGCAACTAGAAGACCCCTTCTTTATGAACAGAGTCCAGCATCACTTGCAGTGGCTGGTGTAGACCGTTGGTGATCCTGAGACTGCAATTGTATAAATAAAATGAGTGGATCCAGCGGAAATAAATGTAAACCATTCATAGTGGCCAAGACAGTAAACATCAACAACTGACAGTTAATAAAAGTTATTACCCTTTATTTTTAAACTGTGTTTTCAGAATAAAGTACTTCCCATATTAAATAGGAAAAGCCAAGGTTCCCAGAAGCACATGCAGTACTGACATTTCAGTCTTTTAACCACTTCTCCTGTTACACCACATTAACTCAGGTTAAAAATGTTGCCCCAAATATCCCAGGTTAAGTTGTAAAAGCTGTGAAAAAATGATGTCCCAAGAGACACCATGTAGACACTTAAGGGGAGAGGAGGTATAGCTCCTACTCATTCTTAACCTCGGCACTAAATAGGGATGAGCGGTCACGGCTGCATTTTACCACTGGGGAGAGGGCCCTGGTAACCATTGGACAGGAGGCTGTGTGGGCCCCAGAGCCAGTCTGGATGTATAGGTTAGAAGAAAAATCCTCTGCTCATCGGGGAACAAACGGTCTTCCAGCCCACAGTCAGTCACTATACTGTCTCCAGGTTAAGATGCAACAGTTCTAATTTTCTGGCTACGAGTTATTATCTCAAGGTCTTTCCTAAGAATAATATGACCTGCATCTTGCCAGATGGGACCAGTGACAAATACTGCCTATTTCTATATTGCACCTTTAATGACATTTTCTGAAGTTGATAAGAGATGTGACAATCATGTTATTTTATTACATTATCATATTATTTATGAAATACGTAAGTAAATATGACTCTTATGATGATGAAGTAGAAGACATTTCTGTTTATAAGTCTGGAAGTAATACTTCTACTTCAGAAGCAGAAATACAGATTCAGATTCAGACAGCTCTGCTGACATACAAGTTCTACAATGGGTGAAAGTAAAATAATTTAGGTCTACCACACAACACAGGTAAGTCTGTGCACTGCCCAAGATAACTTGAATTAATAACGAAGCTGTTTATAATACAAAGAATTGTCTTCTGTTACATCATGTGTTTTGAAAAATGACTTACTGTACCCACATTAGTTTACGTCTGTTAAATATCTGCTGTCTAATCTTTGTTAATATTTTACAAATTTAATTTTTATTGCTGTATTCTTACTCTCCTATGTTACATATGTCACGCACCTATAAGACTCAGAACTCCAGGCCAGTATGCTTCTAAAGACTGGAACACAGGTAACGTAACTTGGCCTTTTGACATAGACACCCACAGATGCCAGTCATCTCTCTTTAAATATTTATCAATGGCTGCCCGTCCTTCATTGAACATATGCATGAGCTCTGGACGCTGAAGTAACAGGGAACCTTTGGCCAAGTATTCATAGTAAGAGTCAACACCTGCTCCTATCCCAGCATCCTGAGCAGTCCAGCGTCCTGTTTGAACATCAATATGATTGCCAACTAGACCAATTGCTGACCGGTGATGATATAAAGCATTCAAAGCATTCATAGCAACCTGAAAATTAGGAAATACATAATCAGAAAATACCAAAACAGGTGCCCTGAGTAATGCAGTGCAATCCGTATTTCCCTGAGTAAGATAAATTTTAATTATTCAAATGCAATTTCATGGCATACATTTTACTATTTAAATAGTACCAGGACTCTACGTTGGCTCCTACGTCAGGAGCCAACATAGAGCCAAAAATATGAAACACTGCATCATCTATCAAAACTATTTAAGTGCCTGAACAAGATGAGGTAAAGTAATCAACGACTCACATTTTAGTATATTTGCGTACATTTATAAATACTTACATGGAAGATGTTTCACTTACGTAACGGAAACATACATACCATTTGACAACGTGAACAAATATTAACTATACATGACTAACCAATTCACCGCCAAATTTTACTGCAGTCTGGCCCAGTGAAGGCTACAAAATTTGAGGTTCTCACGGCGGTGAGTAAAAAGACAGCTGTCTTCTAGGTTGTAGTGGTATGCAGTCTGGTAGAAGTTTGCCAGTGTTTCAGAGGTTGTTGCAGCCTCCATCTTCAGGGAAATGAGTACTAATCAACGTCTGAAATACTAGTAAACTTCTAACAGATGGCACTAAAATGCAGAACACAGCCATCTTCATGTGGCATGTAAGCTAAGAAAGGTTCCATCCATCAATGAATATATGTGATCACTGTAAATTAACACTTCATTCACAGTCCTGAGTAATTGTTACCGCGACCCTACAAATTGTGGTGAACTCATTATTTTCTTGCAGGGTGGCCCATACTGTGCAGCTGAGCTCATTTGTTCTTCTCGGTGGTTATCACTGAGGTAACACAGTGATCCTAACAGCTAGTTCCAGAAAACAAACATTACACAAAGATGTCAAGTTGATGTAACCATCTGATGGTTAACTCTAGTACTAACACTAGTATGACAACAATACTGTCATGGAGTTATGCAAGAGTAAACAAACACATCAGTTCAATCCTAACACTAGCTAAACACCTACCCTTAACACATTCTCATTCCGCTGACCAACCTCCTACCTCTTCAAACAAAGGATCCCCTGTGAGCCTTGATATGGTTCCAAATTCCAGGATAAAAGTTCCAACTCCAGCTGTACAAGTGATGCTCGTTTCACCAACTGGAACACCGTACCGCAGGTTTACAGTGCCATATGGCATTCCTGTTGTGGTATCAAATGCTGCGATCAGCCGACGTGCCACATCCTCAGCCAACTGCAGGAGTGGCCCATTGCAAGGCCAGCCTGGTTCAACTGCCACCCCTGCTCTACAAAGATAACAACTATCAAATTTCAAGAAAATTTAATTTTTCTGTTATCAAGGTTTAAATATTCTTGAACGAACTAACGCAACTGTCAGTACATTAGCTGTTTGTTTTTTGTTTTTTAATGTGTTTAATGAAGCTTTATATGAATATGTTATATGGCACTGAATGGGAGTAAGTGTGGGTGGTGAACCTCTGTCAACCAGTTTCAGGCCAAGAATCATAACAGGGCCACACCAAATAAAAAAGCATGTGTGTTAAAGATTATACCATGAATATACATAAGAGCCATGCCATTTTTATGCATTTTCAAAATAATCTTTCTGTTCAGAAACTGATGAGCGTAACAATATTTGTGATAAATTTTTATCAAGAATTCCATAAGAAGTGCAAGGTATCGGATGCTAGCAGACAGCACAGGCTGATCAGGACCAGCTGCTGTCGCTGATGCAACAACTGTTCTGAGACAACACGGATGATGTATTTCAGAAAAATACTATACAGTACAGTAACAATATTCCCAATCAACTCCCTGATCACTGGACTGGGCACGGAGGACATCCTTTTCCAGGCTCATTCACACAATCTCATTCCTACTGATATCCATCAATGGTACACATGAAAGATCATGATCCATCACTGCCAGTGTTGGCAGTCAGAAGCTCAAATGACCTGGAAACCCACCCCACCTTACTACTACCCCTAGAGGAGCAGGACATGCACTTAGCCGCGGCAAGTTGAAAATGGGAGGGGATGAAGTGAACCACGGACAAGACAGAGTTCAGCGTGCATTACAAAAAGTCTGCGAGGTGGTTGACAATCATTTTGATGTGCACACAGCCAGAAACAAAGCACACGGTAAATTTTAACATGTTAGGTTAAAACTTTCTGAGTTTGTTAACTTATGTTCCTTGTCCATCTTGTAGAAATAAATTTTGAGAACCAGAAAGATAACTGCTGCTTAATTATGGTATATTTTATGCTATCAGTAGTGCAGACTATATACAGTATCAAATGATAGGATAATTAACAAACTGGAAGGGATATGGAAGGAAGTGGTTCTGGCCTAGAAAACAGTGAAACTGTAAATGTTGGACACACAGACAAATGGAATTTTCTCTTTATTATAATTTTTGCAAACAAATTTGAATCAACCTTTAACCTTTATCTTATTAGCGTTCCCAGTCTGGCACGTAAGTTGTGTACTCAGCCCTACGAACGTTCCCGGAGCGGAACTCAAAACTTGCAACATTGTAAGTAGACTTGGCTACGTCTTTTGGCCTCTTTTAGGGGCTGCAAATATTGAATCACTTTCTCTAGGGTTCTGACAAGTTCATCCTGAGCTCTCGACCCGGGAACTTAACGTGTCTTCCTTCTGACGGCCAGGGTTCATAATGTCTTATGTCAAGTCTTTTCAGTTGAGACTTGGAAGTAATTGGTCTTCACCATGAGGTGGTCTGTGGTTGAGGCACCCCCCCCCCCCCCCCTCCTCTTGTGTTAGATCCCTGATCAAGGTAAGTCTGAAATTTTTATGAGAAAGTTTTGAACCACAGTAATTGAGGAGAATATTCAGAACTGAATGGTCCAGAAGGTGAAAGAATAAGTCTTTCATTAATTTCTATGAGAGTCTAATAAAGGCATGCAGTGACTGTTGCCTGCATGTCTGTTATAGCCTTGTACAACGGCTGGTTTCAGAACATTCCCATATTCAACATAGAGAACCTTCTGATGGAGGAAGATGCACATTTAAGAATATGTTTATGTTTTGTTTGTCTGTCTACCCTACAGCTGTCAAGTCAACCTTCACCCTGTTTCTGTCTATGTTTCCTTCCAATGCCACCAGGCATTCCTTTTTGATTCAGCCTGACAATACCCTAGCAATTTATGGCCTTTCTATGCAAGCCATCAAATAAATCAGGAGAAGAGGAACAACTGTCCATGCAGAGTTTGCCACAAATGTTCAGTCCTCGTAGCAAGTCCTGACGCAGTTGCATGAGTTGCTATCATTGTTGTAGTTGTACGCTTCCTGTCTCTGACTAATACACTAAATACATGCTGTATGTATGTCTCTTATAATCACATAGCTTGCAGATTTTTATTCTGAACCTTATGTTTTTCTTGGGCATGTATTGTTTGAAAATTACTCTTCCTTCAAACAGCACAATGATTTCATTGACTGCTAAATGTTCAGGTAGGTTCTAATATTTAGCGTACGCATCACTGAGCTTATCAGAAGTAGTTCTCACGTTCCACAGAATGTCATAATTTTTGTATAATTATCAGTTTCATTTCTGTTGTTACTTAGATGCAGAAATATTTACATATGAAAGATCTGTCTCGTTTCAATGTGTGTCCACAGAAGGTCATAAAGAATTGTTCTAGCATGGACCAGCAGCTTCACAGTCTGTTTCTTTTGTCATGATCCATCTGAATAACAACAGATAACAGCAAGTACATTTCTTGTAGTCATGTCAGGTAGTGAAGAGCAGTCTTCAAATGTGTTCAAGTACTGATAGCAAAATATGTTTGTCTCCTCCACCAACAACTGTATAATTTCAAAGAATACACAAAGAAAACACAGGATCAAATTAAAAAATATATGAAAAATATTCTGTCTGGCCAATTATTTTAGGGAAAATTCATTCATCCCTAACAGCCTAAATTTTATTTGGAAATTCTAGACTACAAACTGCAGTGAAGAGATGAAAATTTATTTGATTTTCTACCACTTAAAACATTTACATGCTGAAATATTCTGGCCAACTGGCTAGACAGGAGACTTAAATACCCACCGTTGAAAGGTTAACAGGTCTAAATAAAGGATGATGTGTGTTAGGAAGTGACTTACCTGTATGAGAGCAAGTGCGCACTCAGCAGGCCACCAATGATGCGTATATTTGTTTCAAACACAGATACGTTTATGTTGGCGCCAAAATTTGCCTTTGTTGTGATTATGTCAACAACACGCTGAAATTCAGTGTAGTTTCCCATCACAGCCAATGTGTCAAGAGCATCAATAAGAGTCAATGAATAACTGTAACATGAAATATTTTATTTGCATATTAAAACAGATTCATGATGCTTAGACAGTTTTATGTTTATTATTTAATCATCTAAGAACCACTTTAAATTGCCGTAAGCAATAACTGTTCTATCATTACCAAGTCTCCACACATGCCAACAGAATTGGTGGAATTTTAAGTTCAGGAAACAGCAAAATCAAAAAATATGAGCTGATTTCCCACAATATTAAACAAATACTAATATCTATCAAATACAAGCTCTGTAAACTGCAATAAAAATTTGAAGTTTAGTGATGGAACTGCCAGAGTACATCCTGAGAATCTACTTTCTTAAGATCCATACTAACATTAGCGTTACATTATCATGTTAGCCTTTCAGTTGGTTTCTCACCAAAGCTGTTTACACATCTGTTGTTTACCTCCATCAAAGTTACAAACGTAGTCCATCTTAACCTCCTTGATTGGACTGTAATAATTCTGGGTAAGCCATATAAATCACAAAGTTCCCTGTTAAGTAAAACATTCATAAGAAACAAACGTACATTCACGAAACAGATAATACTGAAATACAGACACTAATTGAAAAACGTTTTATTTGATTTAATACCAAGAAACTGGTAATACCTTTATTATATGGAAACAGGGAAATTAAGTCCCACACTGAGAGGATTCAGGGTTAACACTTTAGTGGTATGCTAGTGACTAATGCATAGATATAAATGAACTCATATGAACTTCACTGCTACATCTTACATCATCACTGTGATGGTGGACAACAAAGGTTGTCTGCCTCCTAGCTTCCCTTCCCAACTTACTTAAACACAAAAACCACAAAACATTCTAAAATTGTCACACTGTTAAAACTCCCATTACACGTTGATGCTCAGATTGAAGACTTAATTTGTTCTCAATTGTCCAACTCAGTAACTTCACAATAAATGGCAGACCCACCATAAGCTTTCCCTCACTCTTAATAAAAATTAAATTTATTACAGTAAACCAAGCAAATTCCCCTCCTCCTTGATTTTTACTCAATTATTTTACATTGTTCCATTAACTATAAATGATGAATGAAGAGAAGTATGGAAGAGGTTGTGGTATATTTTAATGTAATATCCTGAGGAAAATCATGAAACACATCAAGAACACAGGCGTTCTACTGAAATGTAAATCTATCAGCTCTCAAACATTTCTACTGAAATGTAAATCTATCAGCTCTCAAACATTTCTACTGAAATGTAAATCTATCAGCTCTCAAACATTTCTACTGAAATGTAAATCTATCAGCTCTCAAACATAAGGGAGAAACATTGCCCTGTGCCATCCCACACATCTACGTTCTGATTCAACTTCTCCCAAGATAACACACAAGAGAAATGCAAAGTGATTATAAAGTCACGCAACCCACATAAAAATATTTATTGATGGTTGTAATTCAATTCGACTTTACATACACTTTTTTCTTCAGCATGCCCCACAGGTAAAAGTCGCATGCAGAAACAATTAATGAAAATATTCGACAATTGATTTCAGCAATTTCCCAAGAAGAGCTTCGTCGAGTATTTTGAAACATGTTAACGAGATGTGAAGTTGCCTGCAAGCACAAGGAAGTCACTTTGAACATCTTTTGTGGTTTAAGGTAAAAACAATTAATGTAATAAAATGTATCAGTGACGAGAAATATTTGTAGTTCGCTGTTACTAGCGGAACTGAAACTGATTTACCGGTCACCCACCAGAAGAACGGGCACGACTTCCGCCGACATCAACAGTGCGTCGGCCGACTACGCAATGCAAGTCACGACCGCTGCCGCATAAATTGATGACCCGGTACAAGAATAATAGGCAAATGGACATCAGAAAAACAGGTTATATAATGCGGAAAAAGCTAGGTCAGAATGGAGTCAAATGACAGAAATACGTAATTATGGTCAATAACTTACAGACTGCATAAGAACAGATTTTTTAACATCTGAACAACTACCAACTGCCTTGTAGCATGACATGATACCTCAGTCAATAAACTAAATGCCTATGAACTCAACGTACACGTCATGCATGATTTCTGGCTGGGGCATTACATCCAGAATGATACTATGACCCATCCTACCTCCTATTTAGAAGGTAACTTGGGGTTCTTTCCCAATAGAATGGTGGGGGGCATACAGGAACTTACCTTCCCCATGTGTCCACTCCATCACAGCTCAAAGGCCGCAACTCATCGTATGGATATGCATACTTTAAGTAACTGTCATATGCATGCTGAAACATCTGACGGACCTCTTCTCTGGAAACAAGAAATTCAGAAGTTAACTGCAGTTACTTGCAAAAAACAAATTTAAGACCTCAGTAATGAAACACTTTAACTATGATTTTGTTGGAATGGCACTCTATAAATTAACACATCGGAGATAATGACGTCAGATATCTCACAACTGTACCACACTGTTCTTCTTATGACACTGACAACAGAATAATGCTCCATGATGCAGACAAGACTGGACACAGGCTCCCTATAACCTCCTCATACACATGAATTACCAACAGCCTCACCACTATATCAGCATGTACTTTTACAAAAAAAGTACTGATTATATGCATACAATGTATGAATATGAACTGTAAGTATCCCTCCTTCCTTGTAAAGATATGACTAATATGATCACTAATAATGCTGGAAGTTTCAATTATCCATCTAACTAACTAACTAGATGGCTTACCGAACCCGAAGGTTCATCACCGAATTAACCAAAGCCCTCCACCGGACCCTGTCCTGGGCCAACAAAATCCAGTTTCCTTCAACTCCTATCTCCCATAGATCCCGCCTGAGATTATCCTCCCATCTACGTCTAGGTCTCCCCAGCGGTCTCTTCCCTTCAGGTTTCCCAACCAGTACCCGGTGCACACCTCTTGTCCCATCCATGCGCGCTACATGTCCCGCCCATCTCACTCTTCTCGACTTAATCACCCTCACAATACTGGGGGAGCAGTACAGATTTTTAAGCTCGTCATTGTGCAGTTTTCTCCACGCCCCATCGTCTTCCCTCTTAGGCCCAAATATCCTCCTCAACACCCGATTCTCAAACACCTGCAATCTGTGTTCCTCCCTCTGAGTGAGAGACCATGTTTCGCACCCATACAAAACAACAGGCAAGATTATTGTTTTGTATACTTTAATTTTCAGGTTCTTAGAAATCAGACGGGAAGACAAAATATTTTGGACTGAGAAGTAGCAAGCATTTCCGGAATTTAGTCTCCTCCTAACTTCCTCACAAGTATCATTTTGATTTGTTATTGTTGTTCCCAAATATTTGAACTTTGTAACCCTTTCAAAGGATTTATTAGCTACCCTAAGATAATTTTGCCCGCCTGTCTTCTGATGACGAGATACTAACATGTACTTAGTTTTTTCTGAATTTACTTCCAGCCCCACTTGTCTACCAGCCTCTAGTAAAACTTCTGCGTTCCTCTTTATTGTATTTATATCGTCCCCCAATAAATTAACATCATCAGCATATGCCAATAGCTGATGTGTCCCGTTCAATTGCAAACCCTCCTGCCTACCTTGGACCTTCCTGATGGCGTATTCTAGCGCAAAGTTAAAGAGCAAGGGAGACAAAGCATCTCCTTGTTTTAGACCGTTCTTGATGAGGAATGTCTCAGATACATATTTACCTACTCGAATTTTGCTACAGGTTTCATTTAAGCACATTTTTATTAGACCCACTAGCTTCTTTGGTATACCAAATTCAATAAGAATATTATATAGCACTTCTCTCTTCACAGAGTCATAGGCTTTTTTGAAATCTATAAATAACTGATGTACAGTCCCACCGAACTCCCATTTTTTCTCTAGTATCTGACGAATGCAAAAGATCTGATCAATCGTTGATCTGTTTCGTCTGAACCCACACTGATGATCCCCAATAGTTTCATTCGCATATGGGGTTAATCTTGCCAAAAGAATGTTGGATAGAATTTTGTATGAGGTTGATAGCAGCGATATTCCTCGGTAATTACCACACTCAGTCTTGTCCCCCTTCTTATAAATAGGAATAATTATGGATTCCTTCCATTGATGTGGCATCTCTTCCTTATCCCAAATTAACTGAATAAGCTTATGGATCCTCATATGCAACCCTTTGCCACCTGCTTTAATTAATTCGGCCGGAATCTGATCAATTCCTGGAGATTTATAACTTTTCAACTTCCCAATGGCTAGTTCCACTTCATCTAAGCTAGGTTCTGGCACCAACAGTTCAGCTGTATGCATTTTAATCTGTCTAATATCACCAGTATTATGAACATTTAAGAGCTCGCTAAAGAAATTTTTCCACCTATTCACAATTTTTATTGGATCTGCAAGCAAATTGCCACTATCATCCTTTACCAAATTAGTCTGGGGTTGATATCCTTTCTTAAAGTTATTAATGCCTCTGTACAGGTCTCTGATGTTTTTTTCCTTATTATTTGTCTCAAGTTCAGCAATTTTGCCCTTCAGGTATTCCCTTTTCTTAGTCCTAAAGGTTCTACTAGCCTCACGTCTCACGTTACATAGATTATCCGCATTTGTTTTGTTTGGGTTCTGCAACCATTGAAATTTTGTTTGCTTCCTTCGATCTATTAATTTTGAACATTCTTCATCAAACCACGGTTTATTTTGCTTTCTCCTGTAGTATCCTAGTTTCTCTTTTGCTGAAATTTTGATGCAGTTTCTGACATTTTCCCACTCCCTGTTGATGTCCACACTTTCATTATCCTCATTTGTCTCTAAAATTTGAAACCTATTCGAAATTTCAACTTGATATTGTTCCTTTGCCTCTCCCTCACTTAATTTTTTCAAATCAAATCTTTCTGTGTCAAAATTTTGTTTAGTTCGTCTACTTACTGAAAGCCGCTCCCTCACTTTTGCTACCACCAGATAATGATCAGTGTCGCAATCTGCTCCTCTGAATGATCTCACATCAATTACATTTGTCTGCCTTCTCTTATCTACTAAAACATGATCTATTTGATTGTGTGTTCTGCCATCTGGGGAAGTCCAAGTGTATTTATGAACATCACGGTGTGGAAATTTTGTACTTTTTACAATTAAATCTTTTGACGTAGCGAAGGTCACTGCTCTGACGCCATTATCATTACTAAGTGCATGGAGACTCTCGCTGCCTATTGTGGGTTTGAAGACATCCTCCCTCCCAATTTTTGCATTGAAATCTCCTAGCAGAATTTTCATGTGATACTTGCCAAATGTATCAAATACTGATTCCAATTCTTCATAAAAGCTATCCTTGATATCATCGCTTTTGTCTTCAGTTGGGGCATGAACATTAAGGACAATGATGTCGCACCAACGTCCTTCCAAAATTACGTAAGACAACCTGTCACTAACAAATTCTACTCTCTTAACTGCTGCCCTAATTCTGCTATGAACAAAAAAACCCGTCCCTAGCTGATGATTGTCATTCCCCTTTCCATAGAAAAATGTAAAATTGTCCACTGGGATCGTGCCCTCCCCCTCCCATCGCACTTCCTGCACTGCCACTAAGTCTAACTTATAATTCCCTAATTCCCTACACACTGATTTCAGTGCCCCAGCCCTATAGAGGCTCCTAATGTTCCAGGTACCAAATCTCATGTCCTTTTTCAATTGCCGTGGTCGTGCCAAAGAGTCCGTCCTGATCCGAGGCTTGGTTGATTTTTTCGTAACACATATTTTTTTTAAAGGTGAAAGGTTGTTAGCCCTACACCCAACCCCCAACCTGGAGGACCAGGGTATCACTCTTAGTCTAGCGCATCTCCTTAGACCTGTCCGGCTTGGGTGACCCTACCATGAGCCGAAGCTCAGGCCGGCATAGCCCTAAGGGTCATTTGAGCACGCAAGCCTCCTCACCCGGCAGATTGCCTTCGACAAGGTGGTGATACCTTCGAGAAGGTTCAATTATCCATCTCCTCTAAAAATTTTCTTTTGTTTATATTTTCAAGGAGAGTTCAATTCATATGATTAAACTGCTTCAAAACACCACAAAGAGCGAATTACAGGCAAGTACTAAATAAAACAAATATATTTGTGTCATCAGAAAATATTATGTGTTCTGTTAAGATATTTATTGTTGGAGAAAGGTTATTTACATATATCATGAAAAGCAAGATACCCAGAATTCACCCTTGGGGAACTTCAAGTCTTATTGTTCCAAAGTTAAAAAAAAATGGTGATTTTACTTCGTTGTTTTGTTTTCTATCTGTTACGTTCCGAACCATTTTCCAGCTATTCCTTGAATACCATAAAACTGTAATGTAGTTTAAAAAATCTCATGATTAACACTGTCAAAAGCTTTTTCTAAATGAAGGAAAATTCCTCCAAGCATTTTCTGGTTAACTTGTACATTAATAAACGTGGTATACGTACCTTAGATTATGCAAGTCCTTCCGATCATATTTACGCAAGCCGTATACAATATTTCCGCTCAAAAATACAATGCAAACAGAAACCATGTAACCACACCACTTAAAAGAAAACATTTCTAGCATTCAACTAATTCTCATCACTCCACAAACCTCTCGATTTACAGCCTACATCATCACACATAATACCAACATATGTGATACCTATGTTCGTATAATCTGTGATACCAACATACTAAATAAATATCAGACATCTCGTCTACACAATGATTACACCGTTTGAACCACGGATGATAACAAGCACGAACGCACACTATGTTTGTTAATCACTCAGAACGTAATCCACATAATGGCTTCTGGAAGCTGACGTAAAATATGTGAAATTTTATTTTAAAAGAGCAATAAGCGACTGAGCCTTGAAGAAATATCTACTTTGCTAAATCAAATAGAATCTTGCTTGAATTCCAGACCACTGACTAAACATTATGATTATCCTGCTGACTTTATTTGTTTCACTCCTGCACATTTTCCGATCGGCCAGCATTTGTCTTCTCTTCCTGATCAAGACGTGACTGATATGAATTTAAACAGTAGATTATTTGAACTGACTTCATTAGCAATCCAATTGTACTTTTCAATAACCCTCAATGCTCATGGGAGTTGTTGATAAAAGATTATCATCATCCTTTGCAGTGACAGCTTCATAACAGAACAGTCATTCACTGAGGATGATGTTTCAATCCAAGAACAATTAATGTAATAACATGTATTAGTGACGAGAAATATTCGTAGTTCGCTGTTACTAGTGGCACTGAAACTGATTCGCCAGTCAACCACCGGAAGAACACGCACAACACCCGCCCACATCAACAGAGCGCCGGCCGACCACACAATGCAAGCACGATCACAGCCTCATAAATTGTAGACCTGGTAGTTACATTAAGGGGAGAAATAAGTCTGCAAGATTTCAGGAGGAACACTGGAGGAATAATTGTGCATGTTACAAACAGTATTCCAACAGAACTTAAAGAGGTTACATAAAGTTTGAGGTGGTATAAATCCAGTTTTGCAAAGGAGCTGGAGGGAGACATGAGGGACAGTGATCCATATTCAGAATTTTTAATCAAAGGTGACTGTAATAATGTGTTTCTGTCAGTGTGATGTTCCAGTACAATCTTATGACTTCTTCTATAAATGTAAATTTTTATATTTTACAAAATAATGCAAATTAAGAAGTCTCACTGTTGAGAATTGATTATTTTACCATCAAAGTAAATAGTTAAAATCAGTAACACACTATATTAGTAAAAACACAAATTAGAGAGCTTATGAACAAAAAATCAAGTATTGATCTCATTTCAACAGTAACAGTAAAATATCACAGAGATATAGGAAAGTGCAATAACTTCCATGTACTAAAATATGATTGCTTGAAGCACACTAACTACAATTATTGTCAGATGAAATACAGAACCATCACTTGTATTGATGTGTAAAACTGAAATGTGTCTTGATTATTCGCCCAACATAATTGAGAGCAGCAAAGTTGCGATGTCGTGATAGTCTCCAGCGTAATAAGAAGTAGCTCATAGCTTTGAACAAAATCATGTATGCAGTAAGTCCAAGAACAGCTAGCCATATGTTTGAATTCTCCATGCCTGTCTCTAGAAGAAGGGTCTTAGGGCTCCGAAAGTGGCAGTATGCCTCTTCAGATGGACATGGCATCATAGGGCGGTCATTACCATATATAGCATACATGAGGCCTTCGAATCCAAAGCGCAAGTAACTCAGGCACATAAGTAATCGCATGTAAATCGGAATGCTAGTACTACCAGCACCCATCCCGTAAACTGCAAACAGCATCAGTGGAACCGACAATGTTGGACCAATAAAAATGCTGTTCTGTTGAGGAAAAGAACAACGCTAATTAGCAGAACAAAAGATACTCATAAGCAGCAAGTTTAATAAGGAAAAGGAACTTAACTGAATAAACAACTCTGTGTCAGCTAAAGGCATTACAAACGGAATGTGATCTTACCCAAATAATTTTCAATGACATTTTAAGTTTGAACGTGACATTCCTCAATTCAAATCTGATTCAACAATTTCTTATTAGAGCTAGCAGAATTGGAAAAGTAAAAATCCCTGGTTACTGATCAGATTCCATTTGAATTGATCAAGAGAGGAGGTGAAGCGTTGTGTTCCGAGATAGTCAAATTTATTTGCTCTATATGGTTTAAGGAGGAAATGTCACAGCAGAGGAAAGAATCTATTATTGTACCGATTCGTAAGAATGGCGATATGACCGACTGTAATAATTATCGAGGAATCTCTCTCTTATCATCTGCCTACAAAATGTTATCCAACATTCTTCTGGAGTGGCTGACTGCATATGCCAGTGAAATTATTGGGGGGCATTGGCGTGGGTTCATCGTAATAGATCTACAAGCGATCAGATTCTCTACATTCACCAGATACTAGAGAAAAGAGGGAATACAATGGGACAGTGCACCAAATATTTATAGGCTTCAAGAAAGCCTGTGACTCAATTACAAGAGAAGCTCCACAATATTTTGCTTGAATTTGGTGTGGTGGAATAATGTTAAGGTGGACCTTAAGGAGATAGGAATCGATGGAGCAAACTGAATGCAGCTAGCTCAGGATAGAGTTAGGTGGATGGCTTTTGTGAACATGGTGATGAACCTTCTTTGGGTTCTACAAAGAAAGTGGACTGTTCTATGACAAGGCGAGTATACAATGGAGTTTTCAAAGAATTTCTTGCACCATCGAGTTGGCAGAATGAGTGAGTTAATAGCCCTGTTTGCGAGGTTAAAAAAAGCCGACCAGCTACATGCCATGTAGGTAGACTTGACATAAGACATTATGAACACTGGCCGTCAGAAGGAAGACAAGTTAGGTGCCAAGTGTGTTTAGTGAAAGACAGAGAACACAGACAAAATTCAGTTTGGCTTTTCCATTCTTGAGCTGCACAAATCCACATTCCAAAATTTCAATTTTATGTAAGAGTTTGTGGAATTTGAATTTGAATTGCTGGAATAAGGTGGCTGAAAGGGTGCAAATTTTATGAATGGAAGATGACATAAGTTAACACTTTTCTAAAGCATTTTTAGATGTTCCTTTCTGATTTCGATGTTTTGTGGTAGAACAAAGTAGGAATGGCAGCTTGAACAGAACTATAAATATTCAGACAGATTTACAAAATTCAGAAGAACTTTCTTAAGCAAATATACCCATTTTAATGGATAACTCTAACATAAATGAATGAGTGATAATCAAAGAAGACCATGATATCATGTCAGACACAAAAATATCTTATTTTCCAAATATATAAACCTTTTAATAATACCATGATATAACATGTCAATGGTATCACATTCGGCATCTTGAACTTAACATGGTACATGAAAAATGTCCTTTTCAGGCTTTGAAATCTCGAAGTTTAAAGTCAAATAAAAGGGGTAGAAGGATGCTGGCATGACCCACAATCATCAGTAAGTGTATGATGACAGCATTGGACATGATGTCATTATCATACTTGATGTCGTTGCTCGTGATCCCACCAATGTTTTCAGCATATGTGCAAAGATTGTGGCATAAGTAACACCTTCAGCATTCTCGTAAGTTTACACCATTCTAAACTCGTTTCTTCTCAAAATTTGCCATATCAAAAGGGTCATCTTACATTTCAGGTCAGATAAATTTGGTAGTCATCATTATGATAACCTTGAACATCCTTTAACTTTTTGGACTTAATAATTTATTAAATTTGACTTCAAATTCTTTATCTGAAGCATACTTACAACAATATCAAGCCTAGATGATATGGTTAAACCAAAGCTCTCTGACACAAAGCCAATTAGGAGACAAATAAGAAGGAATTGGCAAATCCGCAACAGCTCCAATGGTTGATCTGAGAGCCAATACACAGAGAAGACATAAACTGTGCCAATGATGATCTGTAATGAAGAAAAAGGTGGATTTAACAACAAAGTTGAAATGGAAATGGTTTTCATTTCTATTATAATTCTCTTTATACAACATTGGTATTCTATTGTTTCATGAGCTTCCAGTCCTTTACTAAAGAGATTCCAAAGGCCAGAGGTTACTCATTTTCCTTTCCTTTCTTTTCACATTCCAATAATCAGATATGGACATGATTCAGAAGTAAATATTACAGTTTTGTATTTTTAACTTTCTCTTCAGTAATACAAAGTCACAGGTATTTTAAATTTGCACAAAACATGTGAACATAGTTGCTGTTAAAAATGGTAAAGTGTGACTTACTTTTCCTTTCATACTCCCAGCTAATAAGTTTTGTCTTTCCACCATTTTATAACAATAAAAATGTAATAATCTGACATTACTTTCAAAAGATTCATAAATTAGTACTTCTAATAAGATAATTTGACTTCATAACAGTGGAACAGTCTTACCTGTAGAGGCAACCTGGCGATGGTTAAAGCACAGAAATATGCTGGGAGGCTGTACCAGCGATTAAAGTACTCTCGCTTCAGAAGTTTCACTTCATACGGAACTGTAAAAAAATTAATATGGACGCTGTTAAGCTTTACTGGCCATATGTCAGGTTACAGAGTCCAGCTGGCCTCTGCTAAGCATTAATACTGAAGTTTTAGTTCAGCCAGCAGCCCTGTAGTATGATAAAGGTTCAAGTTTCTTAAATATTTTGGTAACACAAAATACACTTTGATCCACAAAATTTTGCATATTCTAAACATTTAATGTAATTGCAGGCAGAAGAGTTCCATATGCTGAAACTAGATGATTCAGATTCAGTCCTACTGCATTTCATAACAGCCACTGTATTCCTTCAGACAACTACCAACTCATTCAAACTGTAGGAGGTAGAAGGGACAGCAAATGAATACCATTTATACCATAAACAAAATTTAGCTTTCATTATAGTACTTACAATGAAGGAGAACTGGTAGCAACGGCAGATACATGAACACGATGATGCAAGTGTAGCAGAAACCAAAGTTGTACAGTTGTTTTGCACCATCAAACCCCATATTATAATACAAGCCTCCAATAATAAATATTAGGAATAAGTACATCAGTATCTGAAGGTGCACGTAACTCTAGAAAGAAAGCACAGATTTGTACTTAGATGTTATAATGAGTAATAAGTATAAATTTAACAGGTAATCAAATTAGAAAAATAATGTATGTGTTCAAGCATTTTCATATGGTATGTGCCTGCAGTGTAATTTAATATTTTGAGAACTGTAAATGTATCTACACATTACTATATGGACAAAGAAATTTCCATCTTCAGCCAGTGTGTTCATGTTGCAAAGCCTGTAAACTCATCTTGTACATACAAAGAAGATGCATGTGACTGCAATACAGATATTACCCAGAGTTCCGTTATCATACGCAAATGTATTTCAGAGTACTGTTAAAAAGACATTTTTGCTCACAAGAATAGTGTAAGAAACTCTATCCTTAAAAGTCAAAATTTTAAGATGAGAAAGAAAGCAGAAAACTGCACACAACTATCAATGGTACCTGAGATGGTCAGAGGCTGTAACATTAGTTACAAAATTGCACAGAGTAGACATTTTGTATAAATTTGAAGGAGTGTAAGAGCAATATATATATATTACCATCAGAACAACATTCCCTTTATTATGTTATTAGAAAAGTGCCTGCAGCGTTAACTGCTGGGAAATTTGACGAATGCTTACATTTATTATAAATCTTAAATGCTCAAAAGTTTACTATAGGCCTGATCAGTCAACACATACCATATAAAAATTATTATTCCTAAACCCAACACTTTCACCGAGATTTGAACCTAGGGAAATTTTTGTGTCTGTGACCCTTGTTCCTGTAATCTTTGCATGAAAGCAAACGATTCAGTTCTCTGCACCATTCTGTCTGTCTGTTATTAACTACTAAAACTATCTTCATCAAGACTCAAACCCAGAATATTTTTCAGGGTTGCGACCTTTGTTTCTGTAATCTCTCCTTCGAAGTAAACAATTTTAGTATTGGCGCTGTTCTTCTATCATGCTTAGTTTCTGAGCTACAGGAACTGCCATCATCTGGACTCACACTCAGGACAATTTTCTGAGGTTCTGAATTTATGTTCTCTTCCTGGTCTCAAAGAATAAGCATGAAAAGTTTGGTGTAAATCTGTGTATTTGTTATAAAGCTAGAAGTGAACATACATTCATAAAAACCTACAATTACAGTTTAGCAAAGTGCCTGGAGTGTTACTGAGGGAAAAAATTCAACAAATTCTTGCAATTATTATTAATCTTCATTGCTCAAAAGCTTACCTTATGCTTTATCATTTGACATGTATCATTAAATATCATATAAAAACATTATCCCTAAGCCCAACATCTTCACACAGACTCAAAACCAGGACAGGTTTTGGGTTTGTGGCCTAGTTCCTGTAATCTCGTCACTGAAACAAACAACACTACATACAAATATATTTTCCATCTCCCAGACATTGACAATCAAATGAATGTTTTCCATTTTGCTGCAGACCTTCAAAAAACATGTTGGCCCCAAGCATTGATTTCAAAATCTTACAAAATCTGCACAATAATCAAAGAACACTTTTCATCTGCTGCTTCCTGAGTTTCAAGACCAATTCATTAATGTAAGTAATGTATCCAGCTCAGAAAACAGTTAATAAAAGTGTGTGACTCAAGTGACTATGCATTAGTACATATATAAACACTACTCCCAAAGTCAGCGAAAACTAAAATTTGGAAGTATCACATCACTAACAGTGGGGAAAACTGAAGTCATTAAAATACCACGCTGCAGAATAACAGACCTTAATGATTTATCTAAATTATATAAAATCATGCATACAAACGAAACTGTTTGAACTTAGAAAAAACACTTTTGCGAAAAGCGTTTCGACTTCATGAGTGACAAAAAATTAATTCATTAGTCTGTCTATTAAATCATACAATTCATAAAATGGTGGTTTGTTATAAAGCACTGAGCAAAAGAAGGTCACACTTTATAAAACCACCCATGTAATGTTGAAGTTCACAACCCAGGCACAGACAATGCAACCACGGCTCACCATAGACCAACACAGGAAACCTCAACTTAGGCCAGCGGACATTGAGCTGAGTAACTCGATTTAGATAATACACCAACTCATGTGCAATTAAACGTTCAGTGTGGTATTATATAAAGTGCGACCCTTTTATGCTCAGTGCTTTATAACAAACCATTGTCTTATGAATTGTATGGTTTAATAGAGACTAATGAAATAATGTTATTGCCACTGATGATAACCTCATTACGTCAAACTGCATTTGGCACTAAGTGTTTTTTCAAAGTGTAAACAGTTTTGTTTGTATGCATGATTTTATTTATTTTAGATAAATATTCAACACTGCACAGTATGCAAGGTTTTAAGACCTTAATGACCCAAAGGTATTCATGCAAGTTTTAAGTGAATACTTTACCAGTATCTGCTTTCACAGAAAATTTCTAGTCAATATACTCACTCTTGCTAATGGACAAAGCCATTTACAAAAGTCTTCGAAACTGAATTACACTGCTCCTCTGAAGAAAACAGTCTTCCCATCTCTTCCTAACAATTCTACATAATGAAAAAGAGGGGCAAATTGCCTGGAATAAACCAAGGCTTTTCCACTACTACCCGCTCAGTAAAGAAATGACTCACCTTATTTCTGCATGTCTGAAGGAGCATCCGACATGTTAGGATTCTGATCTGTCGCCAACAGGAACTGTTGAAATCTAATTTGTGATCAGTTTCTGTGAGATGACTTGTCAACATTTTGGTGTGGCCTTTATCACTTGCTGGAAAATATAAGAAGAGTATCATGCAGTGCAATTCCCTAGAGCATAGTCTTTCTTGAAACGTAATAGTTTCCAGCAGGTAATGAAATTCTGCGCTTTTATGAAATCCCAAGGTTTACAATTTCAAGTATGATACGACTCTGAAGATACTTTACTGTTTTTTTTTATCTTAATTGCGTCATGTTTGTGTTTATTAATACAATAATTTATTTACCGTCTTTACACAAACTTAAAAATGTTGTTAAAATTACTTAAAATTATAACATTTTTTCATTAGATACAGATCTTGTTACATTTTACATTGACGACATGTTTCGATGTTATCTCATCATCATCAGGTCCATCAATGAAAAAATGTTATAATTTTAAGTAATTTTAACATTTTTAAGTTTGTGTAAAGACGGTAAATAAATTATTGTATACTTTACTGTGTAAACAAATATTGCCCTCTGGAACCGAAAAAGTTGCTGTGACATTCGTTGTAAATAGTACCGTCACAGATCTGCAGTGTAAGAACTCCCCCCCCCCCCCCCCCCCCCCCCCCCCCCAACACACCTTCCAGTGCAGAATAAATCCAGGTTGAAGGGAACATGTGGAATCAGCAAAACCGTTCCACATGGGAGCGGGTCCATCCTTACACTGCAAGTCTGCAATAGTACTCTTCACAATTAGTACCACAGAAAACTTCTCAGTGCTCCTGCTTTGCATGCTGGAGGTCCTAATTTCAACTATGTTCACTTAGGTTTTGTGGTTTTCCTCAGTTCTTCCAAGAAAATGCAAGAATTGTCCCTTGAATTAGGCCTCAAATTCATTATTTATTAATCATCCTATCCTTTGAAAATACATAATATGAGCTCATTATGTATCTTTTATTCTTCTGTTAATTTCTCTTTTCTAGAACTAAATATTCTCATCAGAACTTTGTTCCCAGACATCTTCAGACTACACAGATGGCCATAAAATGGTACAAGCCCATTCATCACTAAGGGGTGTCTTGTTTGAGCATGTTGGTCCATGAGAAGTGACAAAGTGGCCACAGGTATGCTGAAACAAAGCAAATTTTGCCTTGCATTTTAATGAAGGAGTTCCAACTGAGGTTTATTTAAGAAAATTGGAGAAAATAAATATTCCTAACCAGTTGTCTGATACATGTGAAAAGAAGTGAAAGACCACGAAAATATGTGGATGTTAGTGCTCATTTGGAAAAGTCAGTTCTTCAGTTGCCCATCAAATTCATGTAGAAACCATCTACTTTCAGATTACAGGAACCACTAAGTGATATTTAAAGAGGATGGAAGGTTGCCACGTAAATCAGCCCACATTTATCAATGAATTAAGTAATCGAACATGAACATGAGCTGGTAGACACATACAACTTTACTGTATACATTTCAGTGTTAAGTTCACTGATCAATGTGTGGTATATCTTGATGAAAGGTCTTGATATGTTTATATGTGGGTTAAACAAAGTCCACTCTTCTTTGAGGAAGTAGCACAGCATCCACGTCACGTCACTAGTGAAGTAATTGTTGGAACGTATTTACTTTGGTGCCTGTAACTGGTTACAGTTACTGGTAGCTGTAGTCCCATTGGCTAATTCCAGAACTTGATAATATAGGCCTTCTAAACAGTGTAAATTGTGCTGCAAATGTGTGTGCTTTCCTGAAGAACCAATTTCCA
Source organism: Zootermopsis nevadensis (assembly GCF_977971745.1). Classification (NCBI taxonomy): domain Eukaryota; kingdom Metazoa; phylum Arthropoda; class Insecta; order Blattodea; family Termopsidae; genus Zootermopsis; species Zootermopsis nevadensis. The sequence goes on along the minus strand of NW_028259152.1, from coordinate 18,547,521 downwards.
CTGTGGACTGGATGGCATCGACCTCTTACCTGGCCTCACAGAAGACCCAACCTGACCATGTGCAACAAATGGTTACAAACTTTTGTGAAGGAATGCCTTAGCACAATTCACATATGTCAATCTCTAAATGAGGTACAGGAAGAGGATTTCAAATAAGAGCTAGTGGGACTAGACATCTTTCTTGACTGAATTCATTATTCAAAACCTAATTTTTTTATTTAGCATTATGCTGATAACAAAACTATCTTCCAACCTCCTCCCCCCCCCCCCCCCCACAGACAGAAAAAAAAGCAGAATTAGGACTGCTGCGGAAGCTAAGGAATACCTGCACCCAAATTCTCGATAAGTCGAAGAAGCGCAAGATATGTGACATAAGAATCTACAATCTTTGCTACTCTTTAGGTATACGTATATGCAACATGGAGGGCTTACACAGCAAAGCAGTGTGACGACACCTAGATGATGGATGTTGTGCGTGGATGTGCATCTCCTGACCTGTTTCCTACAACAGGAAAATCGCTCACTGCAACAATGTTTGGCATCAGATACCGTGAGTAGACATCACAACATTATGATTTGAAATTTTTGGACTTTTTCAATTGCCACTGCATTTCAGGAGATGACTTCTCCCATCCTCAGGTGAATCTACACAGTTGGGCCTGTTAGATGGCGCTAATCTCAATCTGTGGGCACTGGGAAATGGGCTTGCTGGCCTGTATAATCCAACTGTGCAAAAAACTATCTATTACAAACACTCTTGCACAACATGAGCTTGAGGAATGGTTCCAGATGGTAAAGTAAACTCTTCTGAATAATGAGTAATTTTTTCATTGTTGTAAGTAGGTTATTAAGACAGATACATTATTTCATTTAAAGACAAGCACGGCACAGTTTAAAGGTAAAATTTAAATTAGGCCGGTAGGGGATAAAGGGATTTAAATGCCTGGTACTTAAAATGTTGAAGTGTTTCATATTCCATTACTTTTGGCCATTCTGTACATGTAAAAAATCAACGAAACTGAGAGTCTATCCTAGACAGCTTACTCGTCTTTTCCTTGAAAGTACGTAATCATCCACTGCTGGCTTGCTAGGCCTAACGTAGATTCAACGTAGCCACTCTGGCCATCCTTTCAGAGTTCCTGTCAGGCCTTCTCAGCTACACAGGAAGTGTCAGGCCCAGGGCAAGTCCACGCTGTCAAGTAGTTCCCTACTTGAACATTACCCCCCTCCCACGAAGTGGAAAAAAGAAGTAGATCATTTTGTGTACTTGGGGAGTGTGGTGAAAATAAATGGCAAGACCTAAAGCGAGATGAACTAAAGATCTGGAAAGACTTCTGAATTTTATCATTTAGCCAAGAGATTAATGTAGAATAAAGATATAGAAAAATTGCAAAAATTCGCTACCCAATGTGTATTTTAAGAAGATACTACAAGCAGCTTAGATCAAATTCCTGAGGGCAACAGTGGCAAGAAACCAGGAGGTAGAATTAGAAACACCAGGGAAGACCTCGAGATGGATGAAATACACAACCAAATTTAAATAAATAAATTGAAATGGTTTGAATAAGTTAAAATAATGTATGAGAACAGAATAGCAAAGAATGAAGATGAGTGGAAAAAGACCCAGGGACAGACCAAATACATGATGTATAGACCAAGTTAAGGAGGATTTAGAGAGAAGAGGAAAAGACTGGAGTTGGGTAGATGAAATGCAAGAATGGACAGACAAGAGACAGTTGGAGACTCCTACACACAAAAATAAATGCAGAAAAGATAGATTCGTGCTAGAATTTGTTTCTGATTTTGCAGGGAAATGGTTTTCAAGAAAGTTTGAAGACAATGTCTTCACTCAGAAGACAGCCAAAATACTGAATATTTGAGGTTACTTGTATTAAACTAACTTGCTGCTCTTGTCTTGGGTTCTTCATTTCTGTTGCACAAATTGATATACGATGCACGATGGGACCAACAGTAACAGCGTCCATTGTCCACTGCAGCCGCCATCTTCTCCAAAAAGTCTCCGTATTCTCCGCTGGACACTTCGACAACTAACAAAGCATACGCATATGTTATAGTATCCCCAACAGACATATTTAATTGAAACGTATTTATAAAAGCTTCTATCAAACAGCTTTACCGAAGTCAGCAGGGTTGTAATGTGTTGGGCACTCAATTCCCACACCAGACAGGAATGGCACAATATCTGTTCCGGAACCTTGGAACACACACTGTCCTGCAGCCACTACATACACATGGTCAAACATTGCAAACAACTTGGCACTGGGAGTGTGTACCGAGCAGACAACCGTTCGGCCACCCTGAGCCAACATCTTCAGTAAATAGATGGACTGGGAGCTTGACAGAACATCCAGTCCACTGTGAACAAAGAACAATCGGTGACAAGACTCGTCTTATTCCAACCGCTTTTACGTAATACGCTCCATTTCCTACATCTAGCTCGACTTAACATAAAAATCTCTAAAATACTTTCAGGGTTTATTCTGTTTTATTTTACACAGAAGTGAATAGTTCATTTCCCAAGGCAGTAAACCAAATTGGAAATCCCTTCTCAATAACCGTCTTCCACCGACTTTTTGATTCTAATATTATTAACACAATTCAAAATTTAGCGGTAATCTGGGAACCTGCGAGTGGATGTCCAAAGCGGAATATACGCACACAGCAGACACTCTGGCAAAAAGTTGAACCAGTGTTCACATGGGAGAAGATCAGAGTAATACAACGGCAAGTCAACATCTGAAATTGGCCAAGACAGTATTAAAGTCGCACAATAAACATTGCATAGGTTATTTAGCACTAACATAGAAAAATAATTACAAAAACTTACGTGGTTGGTTCATCCAAGAACATGACTGGTGGGTTATTTATTAGTTCCAAAGCAACCGACAGACGTTTTCTCTCACCACCTGACAGTTGCCATGTTTTTGTATTCTTTGCTTGCACAAGCAACAGCATTTCTAGTATTTCATCCACCTGTGATTTCAACAAGAATTACAGTTTCATACATCATCGATTCTCCACATACCGACCACGACGATGCCTTTCGTGGATCCGAAAGTCAAATCACATAATTACAGCCTACAGTAATTTGAGAGATTATCTGTCGGAACAGTCACTTATGGTCGTGGAAAAATCAACAGCACTCTTTGCGCACGCGCACACACACTTCTGTCAAGTGGACTGTCACAAAAAGTTGGTCTGTAAGATTCAAAACTCATGATGTAGAATGGATTAAAAATTCACTTCAGTAAGAGTAGCTGAAGCAGACATATTCATAAATTTGTAATCTTTGCTGGGTCTTAAACAGGATCCAAGTGTTACGTGCAGCAAGGGTGAGCAGATATAAAGTTACTTTCAGTATCGCAATTTACTTTATATCACTACCTGTTAAACAGGAAGACTCAGGCAGCACACGAAATATCTGTTAAACCTCCTTTTAAACTTTGTACTCAAAGACAACGACTTTCGAATAGGAATCCGTGTCCTCCGAAGTTTTCCTGAGTCAGTAGAGGCCATTGAAGGTAGGGAAGTCAGATAACGTACCGCTGAAATAACTGTACTTTGCTATTCTCCTACTAGCTTAATTTTGAATCAAACGTATCTTGGGCGTTGGATAGGGAGAGGAGGGCCAGCTGAATGGCCACCCCGCTCCCAGGACTTGACACCTCTCGATTACTAACTTTGGGGGCGTGTCAAGAGCCTCGTTTACGAGACACCGGTGGACGACCCAGAACAACTTTTGGCCAGAATACTTGCTGCATCTGACGTGGTCCGTGAGACTCCTGGGGTATTTGAAAGGGTGCGCCAGAGTTTCGTTCGCCGATGCAATGCCCGCATTGAATGTGGAGGACGCCACTTTGAACACCCGTTGTAAATTTGGTTTGTAAGATTGCTAATGTAATCCTTGTACATTAATAAAAAAACAAAATTAAGCTAGGAGGAGAATAGCAAAGTACGGTTATTTCAGCCGTACATTATCAGACTTCCCTACCTTCGATGGCCTCGACAGACTCAGGATGACTTCGGAGGACATGGATTCCTATTCGAAAGTCGTTCTCTCCGAGTCGCTCTATACGCTCCTTCAGTTTGGCCCTAAAATTTTGAATCACCCTGTAAGTGTCCCATCCCATGAAATGATTGTAAAAATTACAATGATCAACATCACTGTTTATATCAAACATTCTGAGGAAAATAGTAACAGCAATTGAATACGACAAAGAACATCCACAATTTACAGATATCATTCGGTACTGTAAGGATAATGAACTCTAGGACAGAGGAGACAAAAAATACATACAGAACATTGGTAGGGAAACCTGAATTGTGAGTTTGAGAGGTGCATGGAAGTAGCTCAGGATCATGTCCAATGGTGGGCTTTGGTATTAGAGGTGTTGAACCTCCAGGGTCTGCTACCACAGCGTTGGTAAATGTTTCATGCATTGATGTGGTTACTGTTTTTACTGATTTAGAAGACGTTTAGCTGATTCCAGTATCTAAGCTGGGGTACATTATGATAATGTCCACATATGGCACCACATGATGTAACACATTCCTGTCACGAATAGGAGTTCGAGGCAGATCCATGTTCTGTTATATGAAATTATACATAATATGACTGCGTTTAATAATTGTTACGACACTTACAACTGTAAGTTTCTGTTCCTTTGCAAGCTCATCACCAAGCTTGAGGTCTGCTGCAAAGACCATGGCTTCATGTACTGAGAGGTGCGGCTGTACCAAGTCATCCTGCATTATGTAGCGAGATATCTTGCGAAAATTGAGCGTGTTACGTGGTAATCCATTTATGAAGATACTTCCTGTAGCGTCTGCACTCCTGTAAATGTACACAAAGAAATGAAAATTGCGACAGCTGCTTATTAATTCTTTCTGATACGCACCCAGACACTAGTAATAAGACTGTTTCTATACCGAATAAAATGTCAAAATGTATTAACATGTTTCATATAACTACATTATCCCATCTTCTGAAACTTGTGGTGGTTTTGGAAGTTCTTTACTTTATTGAATCAAAGACGCCTTCACGCTCTTAGCCAATGTGACAATGGTTTCTGGGCCATCACCATTCAAGCACATGTTTCCGAAGACACCGGCTGGCCGTGCCACTCCCAGGCACCTAGAAAACTTTACTGAAGACGTCTAACAAACTCAATAGCAAAGTTTTCCTGTATGTCTGACGTAAATACCACACATTAAGGGCCTTCATTTTTAGTTACCATTTCAAAAACATTTCCTACTTTTAGGCCACCTTCCTTAACTTCTAAGGAAAAATAATGGTATAATTTTAACATATCCATCTCCTATATATATCTGTCCTGCCCTAACTTTTAACGAACTGACAGATTCTCATGAAACTTAGCTTGAACGTCATGACACCACAGACCACTGTAATTTTTATTAGCCTTGATCAAAGGATAATAGGGGATTTAAACCCTGCGATAATTACATTAAATTTGTTTCACAAAATTCAAGACAATGGTTTCAATGAAAATGGAATTGTTTTAAATTTCCGGTCACATAAAATTATCGCTGTGCGACTGTTGTAAGATAAAACTGAGCTGAACACTTCCCTGAAACTTTATTTTCTATAGGAATGGTATGGAATGAAACATTCTCCTTCTCTGATGACACGACGTAGCCTGAATTAAGGTAATTTCTGCTGTGTGCTGATCAGTAAGAAACAATTTTAATGAAATTTACAACATACAACTTATTTCCTCTGGTTTCTTTGTAATTTTTGTAGCAAGATCAATTGCAGTAATGAAATGTTGTGTAAGAGAACAAGAATCCAATTTCCAGTCTGATGCAATTTCTTACAGATCACTGGGACAAAGTCAAAAACATCCCCCCGCCCTTCCCTAAGGCTCGATCTTAAGCTTTACGCCACATACGGTCTCCTAGCAACCAGACCACAGAGACAGGGTCAAAGATGCACTTGTGTGCGCCTGTGTCTTAAGTCGTTGTAGATTAGTCGGATCAAAGATGGTCCAACTTCTTCTGACTGGAGAAACTTAGGCAAAATTTTCATTAGTGGTCTGTACTCACCGAAATCTTTCCAGTAGCATCCGCAAGGCCAAGTACACATCACTAAGGTTAGGTTAGGTTATGTCGTTTGAACTTCGTAAAATACTGACAACAAATATTGCGAGTGTCAGACGCGAGAAGACAAAGTAGACTCCGTTTCTGTCAGCCGCCCTGAACAAGTTGATTCTTGTGTCACTTACTTATAACCTGCAAGGATGTTCAGAAGCGTGGTCTTGCCGGACCCTGAAGGTCCCAGGATGGCCGTAAGTTGCCCAGATCTGAAGAGACCGCTGACATTCCTCAGGATGATTTTGCTGCCTGCAAACAAGAAATCCGTTATCGTAACGGCAGTCCGAAATAATTGAGAAACTGCAAACGCGTAACAGAGACGCAGTTCGACAGGACTTCCAATCAACCTTCCCGGAACGGGATCAGAACACAGGTTAGGTTAGGTTGGGTTAGGATAGGTTAGGTTAGGTTGGGTTAGGTTAGGTTAGGATAGGATAGGATAGGTTAGGTTAGGTTAGGTTAGGTTAGGTTAGGTTCAACCTGAAACGTTTACTTAGCGGGATAATATAGAACAAAGAAAATTCTGACTTGCAAATAAAGAGAGCATTTTCTATTTTGCGACTATAATTTAGACATGAGCTCTATTTTTAAGCACGTACGCGCGCGCACACAAAAGTTGCAATTCGTGCCTAGTTTTTCTTGTCTTTTCCGACGACGCAAGATTTCAAGCACAAGGAGTTTAACCTAACCTAACCTTACCACATCTATCGAATTTCGGGCTGTAGTGTAGGGGAAGTCGCTAAGACTAAAATCCCCGTGCAAGTTACAAAGAAACGCAGTAGCGAAGGAAAATTTTTATATTTGAAGAAGCCTTTCCACTTATTCGCATCCAGAGCTATTTGTAGCTTTCCGCGCGGTTGGACAGTGCCCAGTGCCGGAGGGTGCACTGAGGAGTTCTGCAAATGTCTTCAGTGCGAGGGAGGACAGAAAGTGCCTCCGAGACACACCTGTGCCGTTTACGGAATATTCCAGAGACCTTCGTCTGACGTCTTTAACTCTTAATGTGTTTACACGAAAATATTTTCTTCTGTAAACAGATTCCTCTTAAAATAATGGGCGAGCAAAGGAAAATGTCACGGGACCTTCCAACTCTATTCCAAAGGCCAGCGGATGCGAGGCCTGGGCCCTCGGTAAGATTTGTACAAGTGAAAAACGTCGGAGCCGGCAAGCTTGAACTTCAGTGTCACTGGCGCAAAGCTGTATATTATTAAAAAGTCTATTCGTATCTCTGTCCTGGGATCACAGCGAAATACTCACTCCTCACAATTCCCGTTGTTGGCAACAACACTGGACCAGCACACGGAGAGAAATGTGCGCGAGATACCAATGACGGAACACGTACCAGTCAATTTCTGAATCCAAGAACTTCTATCATTGCTCCCGTGACGTCACAGAGCTCGTACACTGCAATGCCGTCGAGGGACGGGGGTGGGAGTTGAAGTCATGTTTTGCCACGGCTGACATTTGAACACAGCGCAACCAGAAAACGAAAATACCTGCTCGCCGACGAATTATTTTTGGGCAGTGACGCCATTCCTACTTCGTTTACACATAATTCACGATGTTCGCGTTCTTGGTTAACATGACAGAAATATAATAGGATCGTTTGAACACTTAAACAAGTGACTGGGTAATATTGAAGCAACGCCCGTGGTCGGTCCCAGCAAAACTCAAAAATGGCCCAAAATTACAAAAAATCTGCTTGGTGGATTTCTGCAAGTCGGACTGAGTTCTTGGTTCATACGCGAGTTCCAGTGAATGGGCCACAAGAATTCTCATTTTGGTCCATGACTTCTACGCGTCTTGACTACTCTTAGCATCTCATGACGTGAAATACAAAACTCCGCCTCATTTCTGTTGGCCATCGGCAGGGCCGGAAGAAATGGACAAAGGTTTTCCTCTCGTCCGAAATAACGCACAGTACGGGCCGGGGTGAACACCTCAACGCAAAATGTTATTAGATCGGCTGGTGTTTCTGCAAATAAAGACACCATAAAACACGTTCTGTTCTAAATGATGGACGCACTTCCTCAGCTTTCGCGTCTAGGAGTTGCAGAAGTGAGTCGTGTGTCCGCCTGCTCGCGTGCAACAACCGAAACGGAGTTTCTGCCAGTGACGAGCTCCTCACAGACGACCGACATGCGACTCTGTGTACCGGGAATCCCGTTCGCAAAGGTTGGCATGAGTGCATTTCCCAGTTTGTTTCAAAATAACAATTGGTAAAAGACTCTTAACTAATTCTTGGTGTAAAACGTTTTGGTATCCATGAAGGCGGAATTGTGAATGCCCCCAGTTATCTCAGAAGTTCCACAACTTTACACTTTCCAGTTACTTTCTACGACGAATTTCACTTGCAGACGCACACAACATTGATCCCAAGACTCGATAAACAAACGAACATGACTTGAGGAGAAAGCAATACTGCTCCTTCTGCTGACATCATTACTAGCGTCAGCAGCTCTCACTGATAATGGCAGAACAATCAAAAGCGACTGTTTCAAACACGCGAAAAATGATTGTCGACTTGTGGGCCATTTGAAGATGTCAAAGCCAGACTTCTGAGTTGTATCGCCGTGTAAGCTTGTAGGTAGAAACCGACGTTTGAAAGGAACGTACTGGCTTTATCTTCACGGGCGACGGTGGAATGTATGAGCACTGAATCATATAAGAAGATAACCGATGATCGACATTTGGCAGATCTATTAGAGCATTATTTGCGATTTTAATTAAAGGGTGATTTTACGTGCTGGTCCTTTCATTATTTCGTTTGAGGTGGGGCTTTCTGAAATGTTAGCGATTCTGAGAACTTTTCCGCGGAAGGCTCTCCCAGGTACGGAGGATTCAGAAGCGAAGGTCTCAAGGCACGAATCAGAAATCTAACTTCAGCCGTTCACCGTCACTCACTTGATCTAGCTGAATGCCACTTACATGCTATCATTAGCAGTCTCTACACAAGAAACTCTCTGCTCATAGCACAGTCGAACTCTGTTACTACGTAATCAAAGCGAACGGAGAAAGAACGTCGTTATAAACGAGCGTCGTACGAAGAAACCAGATTTCAAGAAGAAATACACAGGATCACTTTGTACATCACTAAAATTCAACTTTAACGTACACCAGACCTTGCTTTAAAATGACAACCTTAAAGATAGTTCTTGAAAATTATATTTATTAAAATAACAGATACTGCAGGTTCCATATAATAAAACTACAGACTTACGGAGACTTGAACGAAGAAATCTCTTGACTTCGTCTGTAAATTACTGCTTCTCTAATTCGTCCTAGATTATCACAATTTCAGAAATAATTTCCGCGCGCTGATCTGGCTTCAGAAAGGGGTAGAGCACTCAGGGTCGCTGACGCAGAGGGTACGAACAAGTCCCGTTACATTTTTCGTTGTCCGGAGGTGCAGAATGGATCCGTGCAAAGGAGCGGGCTGAGGACATCGTCATAAACGAACTGGTCATTCCACGCGAGGCAGAGAAACACGTGCTTCATGGAGATTTAATTACTACCACTCCAGCACTGAATACCGGATGCTGTAGGCAAGGTGTCGTTTAATACGACATGTCTCGGGCTGATACGTACAGTCTCGACTCACTACCCTTCTGGTGTACTGTGGACAATGTTTATCTCTAATTCTTGTGAGTCAATGATAAACTATAAGCGCACTGCAGTGCTTGTTAAAATCCTTCTGACACCTGTCACCAAAGCGTGGCTAGATTTCGGAAACGCCCACAAAACCCAATTGCTTACAGACGTGGAAAGTCACTAACAGGAATTATGAGAATACATGTGGTCCACGTGATCCTAAGTCAGGATTCACGCCAATGGAACCATTAATTACGAATTTAACGTCTTGGTGTTCACTTTTTAAATACCTAAATTACCAACCCCACAATACGAGTGCAAGTGGATTAGCCAGTGCTGATGCGTCGATGCGAGCGTTGGCGTGTGGGAAATGAGGACGAATCACAATTGGAAGTTCCTGATAAACATTAATGGATGTTTTGGAGTGAACAATACAGCATCCCCACCTTGCACCAACACTTTAGAGATCGCCCTTCACTTGTAACGGAGCTGGGAAATCTCTCGAATAAACACGGCGATTCAGAAACTTTATCTGTATTTGTCCTGCATTTAAGGAAGATGTCAGCGGCTCAGATTAAAGAGCGCCGAGAGAGAGAGCATCATCACGTAATTCACTGAGAGGGGGGAGGAAGGCATTCTGGCTGGAGATAATGAGGTAGACGACAAAAGCCTCGGTATCCGGTCTTTGACTTCAACCCGGGACCTTCCGAGTACGAAGCAGAACGCAAGGCATCAATTAAAAGACACGTAACGTAAGGAAGTTTACACAACAGAAGGCAAGAAGCCGGGACACCGAAAATAGCAGCCGCTTCTAGAGGAAGATGAGATACAGGAAGTCCTTAGAGCGGGCGGAAAGGGATCAAGGGACGAATCAGCTGTCGTCCTGACATTTACGATGAACGAAGGTCTCCTCCGATCCATGACAGAGACAGACACTGAAGGGGCTGGCTACGGGTTGGACAGCTGCGTGATCATTTTCAGACAGGAGATGAACTTTCCGCTACCCTGAAGACGAAGGCGACATGTTTTTTCTGAAATGATATTCACCTCACACAAGACCAAAGGTTCCGGTGGAGAGACTGACGCGTGTCGTCGTGTGGGCTACTGATGATGATGATGATGATGATGTTCTTGTGAAAAAAGAAGCATCACAGACCAGCTGGTGTGGTGCATCGCGTGACAATACAGTTCAGCAGTTTCGGGTCGATCAGTCTTTTATTGGTGCGGTGATGTGTTCCAAACTGAGAAGAAACGAATTTTCCTCAGAGCGCCTATATTTATACTTCATTTAACGACGCTGTTTCAGCAGCTCAGACTGCACGGCGTCAAATAAGAGGATGATAATGAAAGGACGTCGTGGCTTAATTTCAGGCACTACCTGTCAGCTTCAGGTCACTAACTGGGACATTATAAGTGTAAATGTTGCATCAATATGAAACGGTGGGGGGAGGGGGGGGGGTTGTGCCGGCAAACAGAAGTGACAGTGAGAAAACACTGAATCTATGGGACAGTTACCTGACGCCCTATTCCCATCAATAGTCACGTGTATGAAGTTGATATTTGACGAAACTAATTTATTTTATTATTATTAAGTGTTCTGTCTTACGACAGGTCCGTTGTTCTGCCCAAAAAGAGCTCTCCAGTTGTCCCTATTCTCGGCTTCTCGTTTTAATTCCTGGAACGTCATATTCTTTCCTTGTTTCAGATCGTCGGTTAGCTGTATCAATCTTCTTCCTAGTCCTCGCTTTCCTTCAACCTGGCCTTCGAGACATCACTCATTAATCCATTCCTTCTCATAATATGTCCCAGCCAGTTAGCTTTCCTTCGTGTAATCGCCTGCAGAATGTTTCTTTGCTCGTCGACTCTCCTCAATACTTCTTCGTTGGTCACTCGATCCGTCCACCTGATCTTCTCTATTCTTCTCCAACACCACATTTCAAAACTCTCCTTCCTTCTTCCTGAGTGTCCAAGTCTCTGCTCCATACGTAACACTTCACTAGTTTCGTCTTCATCTCCAAGCCCAACTTGCTAGTGAGAAGTATCCTCTTCTTGACGAAAGCTGCCTTGGCCATGGCTATCCTTGCTTTTACTTCCTTGGTGCATAGGGCGTCCGTCGTGACTATGCTTCCCAAGTACTTGAAATGCTCCACATTCTCCAGCTGTTGGTTTCCAACTACAACGTTCAATGGTTCTGCTCTCGGTGCTATCCTCATTACCTTTGATTTTTCAATGTTGATTTCCATTCCATACTCTCTACCTGTTTCCACTAACACGAAACTAATGAATCACTGGAATTAGGCACGGAGGTAGAATCACTGTGACTTCTGTATTCAACACTATCGCCTTGCTGCAACGTCAAGGTCATTCTTTTCAAGTGCCTCCCTCACCCTCCTGGCCACCAAAGGAGGCGATTGGTGGAGAGACTTCCCGCTCCGACGCAGAGCGTCGGTGGCTGCAGGAGCAATCGACGCACTATTGAAGATGACACGCACCGAACCTATCTGCGTCATACAAGATGTGAAGAAATGTTAAAAGTTTCTCGCCCTCGTACAAACGATACCAAGTACTGACGGCATATCACAAAGCCTCGACCGCAGACACGCATTCATTCTTTCTTACCTTCTGTTTCCATATTTCACCGCTCATTATTTCATATATTTCTGATTACTCTCGTATTCACCACCCAAAAAAGAAAAAGAAATCGGCGCGCTAGTCGACAACCGGCGATGAACGAGACGAAGAAATTCAAATTCCAGGGCGAGTTTAATTTTTGTTCGTTTCAACGTCTAGCCGCTACACTACGCTGTGCGGTGTGCACTCAGCTCTCAATCGATTGCGTCACGATTACGTGAGATAAAGAATGGTTTGGGCGCCATAAATTTTAAGCCAGGGTCGACCTTCGTCGCTAATAAGCAATTCTGTATCGATGTTATGTGCCTCGAGAACGATTACAGAATCGACGTTGGATTCTTACGATTACACTGCGGCTTGCGCGTGAGTCTTAGACACCACGACACAATTTCTTCGGGTTAGAATTTGTTGATAATTTCTTATCAAAAAGGACGAAATGGAGCCGCGTTGGTTCTGCGATCATCGAAAAAGTCGAAGCACAAGCGGTCTGAATGTTCCTGCTAACCTCACAACTCACGATCAGGACACAGTCCCAGCAAATCTCTTACTCCTGATTGGTTAATGACGTTGTAACCAAGGAATATGTAACAACATTTCGCATTGGCTCAAGGCCCTTGGTTCGGTGACAAACACAGCCCATTCCCTTTAGAAATATAAACAAATTTGTTGCATGCGTGGAACACTTCGTCTCGCAATTTTTCCAACCAACTCCGTAAGCGAAAATCAACGCTGTGGCATCCAGAGGATCAAAGGAACACGGACCACACGTCTAGATAATTGGGCGCCAAACACACGCGTATTTGGCCCCCGATAACCCCACCAACCCTTGCAAAGGGGTGAGAAGGAAAAGATGTAAATGTACCAACAGACATTGTCAGAGGGCAAGACAGAGCTTGGGGGTAGATATGGTGTCAGCCGCGCCCAGTTGGAATGCTCACCACCACCATCATCATCATCATCAAAGGTTTGTCATGTCCCATTCGTGCTACATGCCCCAGGGGGAGGAATCTCAGCGTCATTTAATACTGGAATTCGAAACGAGGTGAGATCTTAAAATCGTAAAACAAAACGGCGACCATGGCCAAGGGAGGTACGGGTGAGAAATGTCGTATGTCGCGATGGATCTGCGACGAAGTTAGAACACCTGACAAGTTTACCCTGAATATAAAATAATGATTTTCAGTAAGACAAACCCAATTACAAATGCAGGAAATAGTAAGACATCGCACAGAAACGGAATTCGATTACAGGAGACTTACGTGAAGGACAACCGCAAACTCCGAAATGGAATTCGTGAGGCGTGACGAATGAACTCAAGGTCGAATTTAAATTTCAAAGTGAACAGAGATCGAAAGGAAATAATGACACAGGACACGTTGCTTTGAAACCACAAGGGGGAACCAGCATTTCTGGCTGAATCAATTTGAGAACAAAAGACTGCACACAATTAGAAAATGTGACAGTCATGCAGTCACTCCATTGGCAATGAAGTTTATGAACTCAAATGAAGTCACAAGTTCCTGTGAGTCACTGCCCTCTGCACTGTAGACGAGCGAAGAAAATGTTCCCACTCGTCACTTCCTGATGAGTGGCGAAAGCGACCACGCACGAGTGGAAAGCTTCCGAGATGCTTCTGGAAGAGAAATCGAAGTCGTGTGCTTGCGATTCGAGGGGCGTTGCGCGAGTGATTCTAATTGGAAGTTAACGAAAGACGCGAGTGACAACGGCGTCACACGAAAAACTGTGAGGACCAATTTTCTTCGCGCAGATCACCTTCAAAGCAGTCGCACTGAAACGTCTCTCTGTCGAGCCTCGGAGCAATTTTTTTTTTTTTTGGAGTTCTTTCGGAAACTTACCGTCGTCACATTGCTTATGTGCGCCCAAGTGGTTGAAAACGAGAACAAATAGTACTGAAATGATGCGTGGGAACGTGGGGCTTCCGTAAACGTCCTAAAATTTGACTGTAAAATGCTAACAAGTCCTGGACGTAAAAGTAGCAGATTGTAGAGGAACATGGTTGGTATTAAAGGACGGGTTCACTGGGAACAGTCGCAACAGAATTAGCAAGGTGTGATTAAGTTAGATTTAGGCGGAGTACAGGAGATCAGGCGATTATACATTTTTTCTGCGGTAAGGGGAATGTGTATCATGAATTGGGAACAGGATTCTGTGTACATAAGATAATCATATCAGCAGTTAAGAGTTTAGACTTTGCCGATGACGGGATATCGTGTACAATACCAAGAGGCCGTTGGTGCAATCTCGCTGTTGTTAATGCGCATGTCACACAACGGAGGATAAAAGTGATTATGCAAGTGAATTAGGAAGAATTGCCTCAGCGCGAGGAAGGAGTCTGTTTTTCTAGCAGTTTACGAGATAAAACTGACCAGCTATCAACTTCTTACAACATTTTATCCAACGTCCTTCTCTCAAGTTTGAGTCCATACGTAGACGAAATTCTTGGGATCATCAACGTGGGTTTTGACGAAACAAGATTTTTTGTATTCGCCAGTTACCAGAGAATAATGAGAGTACGATGAGACAGTACGTCAGTTATTCACAGACTAGACTATGATTCTGTTAGGAGGGAAGCATTTTACACTCTTCTCATTGAGTCTGGTATATCCATGAAAAAGTGTTTAATGGAAAGCTATGGTAAACATTTGGCGAAACATGTTTCCTGTTCATTAAAAGTGGCCTGAAACAAGGCGGTGAACATGATCAATGCCCTCAGCTCGTTTCCCGGCGAGGGCGCTTTCTGTAGATCAGAAGCCAAGGGCAGAAACAGAGGTCACAACACCGGAAAGATTGCCCTGGGCTCGAATCCTGAGGAGGATGTTTTCTGTACTCCAAAAACGAAGTATGGCATCGAGGCACAACCTTGTTCGTTTCAGTGATATTTCGAGAACTAAAGCCACGAACGTGGAAACTGCGTGGCACTCGGCCTACGTACGCCAATACCAACAAATACGACAGTGGAAATTATTATTTTGCTGTTAAGCACGATTAAGATAAACAGGAAGCATAACTGGAGAGAGTTTTCCCAAATATGTTTGACATTGCTCTCATGGCCCTCTGTCTACTCTGGTAGAAGTTTACCGACGCTTCATAGCTCCTTGCTGCCTCCATCATAAGCAAAAACCTGTGAAGCGTTGGCGAATTTCTACCAGAAACAAGTCTCGCGGCGTCACCTCAATTGCAATTGACCCGGAGTGAAGGCGATTATGAGCTGCGTTATCTTTGATGACTGCAAAAAGAACTTGAATTCAGTCGCTGTTACCATGATCAATGATGTTTAGTAGATCATTTGTGGTTTAAAGGATTAAAGGGGGAGAACAATATTTGTGGTGCAGAAATACTGTGAAACATCAACAAAAAAGACGATCAAATGTTTTGTTGTTTTATTCTCTCGAGTAAATAATTTGCTATAAATTATATACATAGGTGATTTTGTAAGCGACGCCAATCAGTTCCTCAAAGCTCGGCGTATTATGAACGCGGTGACAAGCTGCCTGTTTCTAACTGTACACGAACCAAATCTTAAGTCGATGTAGTATATCGCATTTGTACTGGTAAGTAATCGTATTTTTATGTGAACTAAAAGTATGATTTTTTAACATGGCCTTAAGTATGCTCAAATTTGTCCCAGTCTTCCCGAGCACTAATCGTGCGCTTAGGTTAGGTTAGGTTAGGTTAGGTTCACGATGAAGGTCTAGAACGCCACGTTACTGAAATGGTCCATGTGGACATATTCCAAGGCGCCTGTTTTGAAAAGATGACCTTTCAAACCTTAATCAGATTGAAGATTTCTGTCTTCTGGGTTGTTGCGCTGTGTAGTCTGGTCGATGTTAACCAACGTTTCAGAGGTCATACTGCCTCCGTCATCAGGCCCTGATGACGGAGGCAGTATGACCTCTGAAACGTTGGTTAACATCGACCAGACTACACAGCGCAACAACCCAGAAGACAGAAATCTTCATATTCACCGCTGTGAGAACCTCAAGTCTTAATCAGATTGTTCACGTCACAACATAAATTAAATCTGCGCTTCACACATCCACATCCAAACATTACCATCACTCACGCAACGTAAACAAAAGACTGCTCGCTCGTGCGTGGCCTGCTGTATAATTCCACACGTTTGCGCCCGAAAATTATCCGCTGTAGCAACCCGCAATACCGTGATTTCTCAGCTTCTGTACGTCTGTTCACTCACAACCACAATTGCTGGCAAACTCACAACGCTGTGCTGTCAGTCACAACCAGTGTTTGATATAAAATAGACTGATCGTGTAGTTGCGAGATCGAACGAATGATAAATGCTGCCGCTCGCTGCGAAGGACCCGTCACGCCTACAAGCAGATGTTCTACAACTTATCCGTCACTTCCGTTCGAGTGTTCACACAAGCAAGTCGCAATAGTTTCGACCCAGCATTGAACCCTTTCCACGCGAAGTTTTTCGGATGAGAAACATGCACAGACTTAACTATAGGATTCGTTTAAATACATTTCATCAGCCCAAGTAGTTTCAAGGGTACGCAGAACTCAACGAGAACTGAATCATAAGCTGATGCACTCACCTCCACCCAACGCGTTTTCCCTTTACTCGTACTGATCGCCGTGGTACTTACCTCTCTTGCCTTGAGGCACCGTGTACGAAATGTCCGCGAATTCGACGTCAACTGGCGGCCGACTCGGTAAATGGCTTAGCGTTCGACGCCCGTCGCCTGAAATGGAGGTGAGCACGTCTTCCACGTGGCTGGCCATCATGCCCACTGTCGGAACTCTCTCAGGAGGGCCAGGAAGTGCACCGTCTCAACGCAAGGCGAGTTAACTGCGACAAAGCAACGCTCGCTCTCCGGACGAGTCACGTGCTTGAGTCTCTGTCTTTGGCACCGACCCAGCGGCGTCGGCCGATGTTTCTGACCTCTCCCCTCGCTGCCACTCGATTTAAATTGGCTCTTACTAAGCAGCCCAGTCATTCAGCAAGCCGTGGTTAGTGCGGGGCATGACCAGACTGGGCATTTCGTTCTAGCAGACACTTTCTCGCCTCGTGTGATCAGTATCCCACGCCACGCGCCCACGCTGTGGTAACCTCACTCTGCAATACCGCTTCTTCCTTACTTGTCCTTAATTTCCTTTCCCTGTCTTTTGGGATACTTAGTTAACCGACGTTTCGGAGGTGCTTTCTGCATCCATCATCAAGGCGACGCAACATCACAGAATACAGAGATCTTCATATCTTCCTCCCATTCTTTCTTTCTTTCCTCTGGATCATTCCGTTTCTTTTGTGTAGTGCTCTCGTTTTTAGACCAGTTAGCGACCAAAACCTGCAAAGGCAGCCCCAATCAATTTGCTCTGTTTGTCAGCCGCTCAGTCTGCACGCACGTGATAACTCGAGAACTGATGAACGGATATTAGTAAAATTTTATACTAAAACTGAGAATGGACAGAGAAACTGCATTAAGACCTACACGTGTTTATTCGGGTGGAAGTGACTGGGTGGGGAATCCCCGCGCCAACGAACGTACTGTGCTTAGTATGCCTAACCGGAGATTCCCCAGCCACCCAAAACCTCAGACATCACTAGCGCCGTTAGCAACATTCAAAGGTCAAACTCTGGAGGAGACGAAAGAATGGCTAGGCTCACTTTGTAAGATCGTGAATCGGTCTATTGAAGAATCAGCCACAGGCACCTGTTGCGGGTCCAGTTTGTGAGACGAACGATCCTCCCAGATAAACAACGCGAACAGGAAACGTTATCACCCGTTGCAATATTTTACTTTTCGCCTTTTAACCAAAGCGAGCAAATTCGATGGAGGTAATTTTACGACAGTTCGTACTCTCGGACGTCGGATCAGTTGACAGAAGTCGATGGGACCACGGCAACGGCACTAGAGGCCACCCGCCACCTATTGGCATTTCGTGTGATAACACATCTTTACATTTTCTGGAGGAACACCTGGGGCTAACCCACATTTTTTTCATCACTGCAGATTTTTCAACTTTGCTGGTCAGCGCCTCGTGTCTGCTAGTTGAAGGGAGGAAGTCTGTCGTAAGTTCATCCCTGAACTAACTTCCGGTCACCGGCACGTTTCTGTTCCAGGCTGCCCGGAGGAATCACATGGCCCTGCTTCTTCCTATTAGATGCCTTCAATGAATTTTGTTTCAAGTGGTGGGGTTCGAACTGAAGAAACTTGCATTCTTCATTTGTGTTATGTGGATGGAGTCCGGTAAAGGCTAGACCTAGCTTCTCAAAGAAAAAGGCATATACAGTCAAACCTCGGTTCACGAACAATTCAGTTTACGAACAAATTTTCCGAACACAAAGCGTCTCGGATGACGTACTGTGTCTCGAGTTACGAACACGCAAGCCGTCAACATCCTCTAATACAGCCCATGGCTCAGCAGGTCATTTCAAACTTTAAGAAGCTCTATACTAAGGCATTTTTTCAAAGATGTTTTGAGGTAACCTCTGACACAGAATTAACACTCAGAGACTTTTGGAAACACCATTTTAATATTCTTCATTGCTTAACTCTCGTTGTCAAAGCCTGGCAGCAAGTGACTTACAGGACCATGAATTCAGCCTGGAGGAAATTGTGGCCCGAATGTGTTGCAGGCAGAGACTTTGAGGGCTTTGACAATGAAGATTCTGCTGTTATCGATGATATTGTGTCTCTAGGCAAAAACATGGGCTTGGAAGTTAACAATGAAGATGTGGAGGAGTTACTGGAGGACCACAAAGATGAACTCAGCACGGAAGAACTGGAACAACTACAGAAGCAGCTACAAAAGGCGATTGCTAAGGAAATGTCTTCAGAGGAAGAGGAAGGAAGGGAGGATGTTCCTACTTCTTTGATCCGTGAAATTTGTGCAAAATGGGGTGAGGTGCAAAGTTTCGTGGAACGATATCACCCCGATAAAGCAGAAGCAAGCCGCAGCACAAACATTTTCAATGATGATGCCACGTGTCACTTTAGAAACATTTTAAAACGTAGACAAAACCAAATCACGCTGGACAACTTTTTAGTGAGACAGAGGCCCAGTGAGTCTGATGCAGAGTCGAGTGGTGCCAAGAGACAGAAAAAAGGAAAAGAATCCCCGTCCACTTACGCCGTCAACTCTCCTCCATACAGGTACGGTAAAACTGAATTAAGATTTCGTCTATATTTGATCTGCTTAGTGTTGCGTTTATCTTTTTTGTGATAGATTTAACGGCTTCCATTGATTTTGTGTTAAGAACTTGTGCACAAAGTACTGTTGTAAAATTTTAAATAAACAATCATCTGGGGTCCAGGAACGGATTAATCCATTTTACATTAATTCCTATGGGGAAAATGGTTTTGGTTTACGAACGACCTTCAGGAACGAATTAAGTTCGTAAACCGAGGTTTGACTGTATTCTATTCATCCTAGATCCGTAAACACGTTTACTACACACTTAGCAGCCACGATTCTAATCACCGACAAGGCCAACCTGAACATCTCCACACATCATCGCCTATCGGCATTGAAAAACTAAGAACTGACAAGCCTGGAATTCTGGAATCTGCACTGCAGTCTTCGCACCTCTGCGTCCTGGACGCTCCCAGCCGACGCAGAGGCGTCCACGTGCCACAAACGACGACTTACCATCAGCGGGGCAGTAACTGCAGGCGATGTAAAAGCATGATAGTCATTCAGTCAATGACCCTTACCAAACACAAAGGAAACTGGGCCGAATTTAAATGTTAAATTAGTGCATTGTTTTCAAGATCCATTACCATACTGCATTGTATGACCCTACAAGCTATTAAGTAACGCGAGCGTTTTCTCCCAACTCACAAATTCGTGCGTCTGCTAGCATAACGCCCACACCAAATTTTAACGAAATCTGAATCACGCGGGCAGACAGACATACACATTCATTTCGTGCAATAATTTAATGAAATTAATTTCCTGGTTCAGACAAACATCAGATAGGCCTAAATGACGCAAGTGAAATGGTGCATTTCGCGTTACGTCCATAACTTACGCAGTCAAAAAATCGTAGTAAGATGACGAATGAAAGGACGCACAATGTTCCCTCCCGCAAAGATCGCACGAATCTCTTCACTTACTTATGGTTGCAGGCCACATCACCGAATGGCAAGATGAACTGCAAAGGTAAAATCCTGGCATTTGCCTCGAGTGCCTGAGAAGAAACCACGAAGCCCGGTCTCCGGGCACATAATGCGTTCTACAATTTCTCTTGAGTTCAAAACCCGACATGATCGCGTTCTTCAGCCAGTTCAATTCAATTCCCACCTTCAAAAGACATGTCCAAAGTTCATCCTCCCATACGCGTCTTGGCTTTCTGAACCGGGAACTCAGCAAGAGCTTTTCCCACATCGTAGCCTTAGACCCAGCCCCTAGGTGACCTTCGTCCTTCGTCGGTCAAAGTATTTTTCCGACCACGTTCTTTATAGGCGCGTTCTTCAATCAGAGTAACGTTGTTTTGTTCATCCTGACCTTCAGAGGTTTGTACCAGCGACGAGCAGCCCGAAGTTTCCCAGAATCGTCGCTTCGTCACGCTTGTGGATGGGCGTCCACACCGGTCCGACTGCTTTTAAACATTTCGATCCATTCACATGCACTTCACTGAGGCAAACAGTTCTGTCCATATTTTGCAGCCATTTTCATTCCTTGAAACCTCGAAAAGCTTATTACTGAACGTTGCTTGCCTTGGATGCAAACCTCTGGTGAGCCAAAGTCGCTCCGCACGAACAGGTTGTAATTTGACCACATTCGCCGAACTTCGCCGCTAAACCTTGAGCTAAAACATGGGCGGGGCTCAGCAGTGTTGTCAATCATACAACGAAAATGTTTGTTTTGCACTTCCCTTCTGATCGCCTCTGAATATTAAGAAGGAAAATTATTATTATTAAGTGTTCTGTCTTACGACAGGTCCGTTGCTCTGCCCAAAAAGAGCTCTCCAGTTGTCCCCATTCTCAGCTTCTCGTTTTAATTCCTGGAACGTCATCTTCTTTCCTTGTTTAAGGTCGTCGGTTAGCTGTATCAGTCTTCTTCCCAGTCCTCGCTTTCCTTCAACCTGGCCTTCGATGATGTCACTCATTAATCCATTCCTTCTCATAATATGTCCCAGCCAGTTAGCTTTCCTTCGTGTAATCGCCTGCAGAATGTTTCTTTGCTCGTTGACTCTCCTCAATACTTCTTCGTTGGTCACTCGATCCGTCCACCTGATCTTCTCTATTCTTCTCCAACACCACATTTCAAAACTCTCCTTCCTTCATCCTGAGTGTCCAGGTCTCTGCTCCATACGTAACACTTCACTAGTTTCGTCTTCATCTCCAAGCCCAACTTGCTAGTGAGAAGTATCCTCTTCTTGACGAAAGCTGCCTTGGCCATGGCTATCCTTGCTTTTACTTCCTTGGTGCATAGGGCGTCCGTCGTGACTATGCTTCCCAAGTACTTGAAATGCTCCACATTCTCCAGCTGTTGGTTTCCAATTACAATGTTCAGTGGTTCTGCTCTCGGTGCTATCCTCATTACCTTTGATTTTTCAATGTTGATTTCCATTCCATACAAGAAGGAAAATAAAGACATCAAAATGAAGTCGTCTAGAATAAAGTGTTTGAAGCTCGAGTCTAGTTAAAATAACTTCTTAATAATTGTAAGAGAACACGCCCACAAAAAAATCTACCACGGTAAATTTTCTTTGACCTCTTTCCAGTCTGGACGAATCTGTGGATGTTCTAGTTCGGGTCGTTTACAGAACACAGCGGTCACGAGGAGTGGAGGCAGCATCTTTAGGTCCTGAGACAATATGTCGCCTCTGTGGCGACGAAAATAGATCTTACAACACGACACGACTCAACTCCAAGACCGCTGACACACGAGGAACGTAAAATAACGTCTTCTATTAGTCTTAAGCGTAGCGCAAAGGATCTTAAAGCATTTCGATAGACATCAAGAACCACGCCCTTGCAGAAACACATCACGTCCCTGGACACATTTCTAAATCAGCCACACACTGAAGATCAGAACAGCAGGCATCATTGATGAATACAGATTTCACATCGTAAAAGAAAGAAAGAGATGACAGTCTAGTGGTCAGATAACTGAGAAACAATCGCCAATTCCGATCAAGAGAAAACATTAAGAAGCCTGAATACGAGGCCACGCCTCTCGTCTGCTAGCCTCTTCTTGTTGTTCCAATCGAGACACTTACATCAGGTTCCTCGATGCGTCTCTGAGTTATCTTTCCTTTTACTCCTAGTTCTGCCATGTGGCCTTTTCCCTTCAGATTATCCGACTTCTCCTGTCCATGACCAATCCATCTCAGCCTCGTCTGACCGCCCTTGACCAAGACCGACGCCACACGATGGGTTCGTACTACTTCTTGGACATTTACGGACTGTGCCTGTATGAATTAACGACGCTCTATAAAACACTTCAGATTATTTTGGCTTCTGGGGAACAGCACAAAGATGCCAAGTACGTAAGGCGCCAGCTACGAAAATCGGGTCAAAGCGATTCTCGAACGAATCGCTTTTCGTGCGACGACAGTCATTTTTCGATTTCCATTGAGATCGCGCACTTTGCCCAAACGTTAGTAGGGCGGCAACAGACACAGAGAGAGAGAGAGACAGTGAACATGGCGGAACGCAACTGTGAAACAGCGAGATGCAGCCTGATCTGTGAAGTACTCGGGATCCTCCTAAATGACATTTCGACCCTTTGTACTTGAAAAAAAAGATTACTATGTTAGGCAGATTATTCGTTTGACGTTCACGACTTCGTAACCATTAATTAAAAAAATAAAGTGATAACAAATATTTCAAGCTCAACGTTAATAATAAAAACGTGCGACACCTCCGTCAGAATGCTGATTATTGCCGTGGTGATAAGGAGGAGTTCAAAGAGCACTACGCCACTGAGCGAACTCTGCAATTTTACGTTTGTGCTATGAAACAAATGCCGCAAGATAAAGCAGACTTGACCTCTTGATTTCGGATTTCAGGGAGGTTCGGTTGCTGAAAAGGCAACACGGCGTCACAAACCACAGTCGACAGTTTCACCTGCAATAACGACATCGTTAATTCTACGTGGAAAACAATTGACACAGAACCGGCTTACGAGCATTTTCAAATGTTACGAAATCTTCATTACAGATTCGACTACGGATCAACCAATCCCCCGAAGCACAGCCCACCCTGACAACGTAAAGGTCGTTAAACCGGTCACAAGGTTTCCCGTATTTTGTGGAACGCGGATGTTCAGACCGAATTCAGTCTGCGCCCTGACGCTCTCTGTCACATTCCGAAGTGGCCTCCTCCCACCAGATTTCTCGACAAAATTTTGTCCTTTCTGCTCTCCCCAAGCGTGCTACATTCCTCGCCCATCTCTTGTGAGTTGTCTGCGCGCGCAGCCTACTAACTTAGACCTAAGCCGCCGGTCCATTTTTCTCTGCGTTGATGTTCAGCAGATCACGAAAATATAACGAGGCCGTACGTTCAATTAAAGTGCGCGCCTTTTCTGGTTGAATGCACGGACACATCAATGAAAACGTCTTCCTTGAAAGATGGCGATGAGCATCGCGCGTTAAGAATTTGATGCCTATCGAGACTTCAGTCGCAGCCTCCCACAGAATCAGAGTTTCTTCTTAATTTACTCTTCTCAGACCGCGCGGTCCCACTCAAGCCATGGATGTTTTTCTGTGTTGTGTTGTCCTGTGTACAGGCAGAGGCCTTGCGACGGGCCGATCCCTCGTCCAAGGAGTCCCACCGATTGTCCATAGATCAAGCCAACGAAAAGTTAGGGACCCGTAAGGGGTACCGGAAAATGTTAAGCCGGAAGAAGAAGAGGACCGCGCGGTAACGGAGTTGCGCGTTTTCTGCACCGCGGCTGTGAGTGAAAGCAATTCACAGTTACAAGGGTCTAATTCGAAGGAACTCAGGCAGTTCCTTTACCTTCTCAGCGGGGCTGAACAACGCCAGCTTGCGTTGCGACGCCGTATAGACGCGTGGGTAGGCGTCCACACGGCGTCACGACCCAGAAGACCATCATCGATCTGACATTCAGATTACTTCTAGACAAAACGGTTCTTTGACTTTGACCGCATTGATTTCTTCCGGATCTCAATTCCTCCCCCTTTCCAGTCCCTTCCGCATGTCCTCGGCCATTCTCGTTCTTCCCATCACCCAAAACCTTTTTTTAAGTGGAGCCCTTCCCCGTTTTAGCACAAAGAGGAACGTTAACCAAATATTCTAAATTGCATACGTTTATGTAAATGTAAATCAGTCAATGGCAAGAACATTGCTGAAGACATGTCGTTACGAGAGGAAAAGAAAAGTCAGCCACGGTGCTCCAGCTGCCCCCTCCTCCGAGTGGCCAAGCGATCTTCCACAAAAGTCGCTACAGACTACGAATCATGCATTCGGAAGCGTTCATCCTCTTTTTAAATTACGTAACATCCCAAGCCGCCCGTCCTTGAACAATCAATCACCTGACACGAGACGTCGCACATCGAAATCGATCGCGCTGGAAGTCAACAACGCGCGGCCCCAACCATAAACGACGCGAGGGACTTGCAAAGCCTCGGCACTGGATGGAACTAAAATGCCAGCACATAACATTGCAAAGCGGAGCAAAGCAAAAAAAGTATAAGTGAAATGAAATGCATTTAGAAAAGACGAGAATCCCAGGGTCTCCGACGTCAGACGCGATGCCACAGCAGAAGAAAACAAAATGGACGGGTGAAAGTGACGCTGCGTTCCTCGTAGGCGTCGTTAGACGGAGAGAGAGTTCGTCTGTCGCAAGGAAGACGTGCTGCGACGTCACCAGTGCGTGACTGCCCCAATATCGACGCCGCGTGGATCACGTGCACATAACCACGATTTGAAAACACAGCAAGCGCCCTCCTTCCTGCCGAAATCGCAGAACAGCCCTCGACACTGGGCGAGGGCGAAGCCGCGGCAGCTCAGTCGACCCCCCGACGGGGGCAGAGGATTTCTTCTCTAGCCTCTGCGCCCAGATCGGCTCTGAGGCCCACCCAAAAGGGCGCCGGGGTCCTTTCCCGGGGGTAAAGCCGGCCGGGTCGCGATGCTGACCATTCACCCCATCTACTGCCGAGGTTAAGGAAGAGAGGAGCTATGCCTCCGCTCCGCCGGCCTCCAAGTTTACTGACGGAGCGACAGCGAAGCTCCATTACTTCAGCAGCTGGCAACAGGAAGACACTTTCATTTTTACTGCGCCGATTTGCGTCTTCGGAATGTGGGCATTGGGACACCAGTTCCACATTTCGTCCTGTGGAATGTCAATGAAGTAGGAGTTTGCGCTTGAGTGATCGTGCAGGTTGAGCAACCAAGTCACGTGGACGCAGCAGAGAATACTGAAGAGGAAGGACTCGTGTCGTTTCTGAACCTGCTGGGCGGAAAAGTGGAAACCGCGAGCGAGTCCCGCCCAGCTTCCTGGAGATAAAGCGACCGAAGTGGGAGGCTCGTCACTCACCTCAATCCGGTGGACCTTGTGCGGCCTGAACTGCCCTGTCATTTTCCAGAAAGTTGCAATTTGCAGAGCTTTAAAAATCAACAACTTGGTGTCCCAAACGTTGCGCGTCATATTTGGGGGTTGTTTCTGAAGGAAGCTAAATGTACTTTCTTTGTTTAATCTTGAAACTGCCCATTGTCCCACCTTACCCTTTGCCTCGCAGAGTAAGGGAGTAACTAAAGGGCCATCTGCCCGAAAGACTTCTTAGAATTCGGGACGGCAAATCTGTTACGTCAGCTTCATAATCGTTCAATATTCCGTTGAGTGTACCAAACCAAAGTGAAAGGCATTTCGACGGGACTTGCGAGACGTCGTCTGCCAACCGGAGCCTGTGAATTCACGGGGAACGTTCAGCACGCGACCCGAATCGACTTTCCGCGTGCCTGAGTCACGTTCTTCCTCATGCCACGAGTTTCGAGTCATAACAAAGGTTCGCTGTGTGCCAGGACGGTACGTCTTAATTAACAACGGTGTACAATATTGTCTCTTACTCAAAGAGAGTGTCCTTCCGCGTCGAAACATGGCCGACGAAATTTAGGAGAAACTCGCTGCAGCTCATCTTCTGTAATAACGTGCATTGCGCTCCTCCCTTCACTGTACAGAGCCCCTAGATTACGCGGATTATTCCTATATACATTTTTCATCAGGTAAAAATCACACACACAAATTTGGGGAATGAGGCGGCCACACGGAATGATGTGACGTGCGGGCTCTTGCAATATCCTGCTGGAAACGTGCGTGTTCCTTCTCTTCGTCAGTGATGATTTGAACGAAAGGTTCCAAAATATTGTTCACATATCGCTCCGAGCTGACCACTCTTCGCACACCGCACACCCACCTCTTGGTCACGAAGTGCGACTTCATGTGTGTGTGTGTGTGTGCAGCCGGGGGGGGGGGGTATTTTCGGTGTTCTGGGCGTTTGCAAAACCAAGCTTCGTCACTCATGAAAAGAGGCGTTGGATCCACAATTCCATCTGGACACAGTAACTTCTAGGCACAAAACTTCAGGGCGCAATTGGATCTGCAGGAATCGAATTCTGCACCATCGGCACTTTGTAGGGGTAACTTTGAGACTTATGACATCCAAATTTTCGATATGTTTCACTCTTGTTCTAGTCAACGTGGCGATTTCTCTTTTGGCTCATCTCCATCCTCAATCGAATTTCCGCTGTGAGGGCAAGAACGGAACCTGTTAAAACAACTTCAGTACGAACTTCTTAGATTGTCGCATAGTCGAAACTCTCGGCAAGAAATACGCGTTGTTCCAGCGCGTATCCATCTGACCATCCTGAAATCACGTCCTTCCTCTGCGCCAGCCAACAGCGAGCGTTCGTTGTCCAGCATTGCCCGGCACCCCATTCTTACTTGGGGGTTGTTCTTTGCCGAACAAATCGAGAGTCGACCTGCGGTGTTGACGGGGCGATAGTTTGGACGATATCAAATTTTGTTGCGCTCTCCACGGCAGTCGGTGAGAGGACTTTCTCATCTGACTGCAAGTGTACATAAGGATACAAGGATCTGAATCTTAACCCAGATCGTGGACGTGCAACGCACGAACTCAAGGAATCTCATAAGGAAATGCAACTGCAGATGGTCTACAGACTTCATCAGAGACAGCGCGGCCATTTGGGACACTTTTACTTTTCTGTTGTAGTGAAGCACGGTCCCATCTACATGGTAAGTTAATAGCCAAAACAGCACAGTGTGGAGGGCCGAAAATCCGCTAACCCCACACGAAAGACAAAAGTGTTGCGTCTGTCGACAGCAGACATTTTCTCCAGCGAAAGACAAGGGCTGAATTGCTTTTTGCGTAGGATTTGAGGTTTTCACGGCTGTCTTCTGGGTTCTAGCTCCGTGCAGTCTGGTAGAAGTTCACCGACGTTTCAGAGGTCGGTAAACTTATATCAGACCACACGGCGCAACAACCCAGAAGACAGCGTTGATGCAGGCAGCAGGGACCTCTCAAGTACTGAGCTGTGTATTTCAAACGTCATTACACAAAGTCCTCATTAGTTTGCATCAGGCACGAGGAAAAGAACGAATGAGAGCATCGCTGAACGCGGTGGACATTCCCGGAACTTGAGATTCTGAAGACACCGCTAGACTCGCCTTCATCAGAACAGGACACACACATGAACGATGAGATTGTTTCTGGTGGCAATGAAGAGGTTGGCATGGAAACAGGCTGGGAGAAATATCTCATCTGTGAGGAGTTTCGGAAAGACTGAGAGCTCTAGCAAAGACGAAAATGCTGTGGTATTTGGGCACTTTATTTTCGCAGTGTATTTTTTTTAAAAAATACGCAAAATAAAAACACGCAAAATAAAAACACGCAAAATGTCTGAAGAATCCGTTCTTGCATTCTGTTAGAATTTGTACGTTTCAAACTCGGTTATTCTGAATATACTGTAGTTTTGTGTAGCCTATGTCAAACCGTAGGGGTTCAGATGCGACATGCGAACACAAGAGACTGCGAACCGAACGGAAAGAATAATTACTATAATTTAACCCGCTCTTATTTCATCATAAATAAGCTCTAGAGCTAGTATGGATTTAATATATTTAATACGGATATAAATACAATATAAATATGCATATTACATTTGCAATGGGGGTTGAGTCAATTACGTGAATGTAGATTCCTTGTTCTTACTATCGTCTACGTGTATCTCGGACTGCGAGCTAACACATGTGCGACAAGTACGCGGTCGTCCTCATGCGCTCTTTAAGGAACGTAAAACAACACAGAGGTCACACATCGAATGCAAATTCAGCTTTAGTTTTATCAGGATATCTGGCGAGTCATTGAAGGTACACACGCGAGGCTTTGAGGAACGCGGAGCAAAACAATTGTGAGTGAAACATTTTACACGCCGTATGGCAGAGTGTTATAGTTTCAACGTGAGTAATTACTGTCTGAAATTATAAGCAGGAATAATTCAATTTAAAACATTGATTTACAATTCTTGCCAGCTTCATCCAATAAAGAAGGCACTGGCATTAAAAATCGATTCCAAAACTTTCGGTTACAGAAATTGCGTCTTCAAAGTATTTTGATGCAAGGACGACAACTGAGAAATCATTGTAAGTTTATCGCCGAAATTCGTGTTGCACTTGCGTCAAATGAACTTTGTTTTCAAGGGTTCAATGTTCTGCGTAGAAAGACTATGTCACATAAACAAGTCCGATCTGTTCCCCGCGCACTTCCTAGCCGAAGACGAGTCATTCCTACTCTGGAGGTCTCACGATGACTTGCGTTTATTTATCTGAAGCGTATTTGATCTCACAGTCACAGTCGGGATCACTAGATCCTTGGACTACCTCCCCTCCCCCTTTCTAATCTGAGGACGGAAGCAGATCCAGCTTCCGAAACGCCGACGACGGACAGAGCCCAATAATTTAGCTGTTTCTACTGCATTTGATCTCGTGAGTATCCTCAGTCGTTATAGGAAGTTAAGACACCTTAAAGCAGGCCACGACAGCTTTCTTCCACGTCGTTCACAACAAAGCCTATCACAGACGCTGCAGAAACTTTCTAAAGCAAATAACAACATCGGAAAAGAGAACGTTGCACGTGAGCAAATATTTGTTTGATTTCCCCCGCGGGTACAGCGAATTAATAAGCAAGCGATGATTTCGCTGGTAAATAAACAACCCCAGTCTCTGTCATGGCGCCCTACTTTGCAGCCCTCTTTCTGCACTGAGAGAACGAGATTCAGCTTCCACTGTCGGAACTCGCTCCTGGATAAGGACAATGTCCAGACGCACGACAGTAGGTTCTCGGTTCGAGTTACAGCAGAAAACGACCTAAGGCGGGCGACACAGGCCCCGGACCACGTCGGAGCAAGAGACGATACTGCACGCTCACTCAGACAAGCAATTCACCAGCTTCTGTGGAACCCGACGCTCACGACAGTCGAACTCTGGTCCCTAACCTCGGCCAGACGAACACATTACTTATTTAACGGCACAGACGGAGTACGCATGCCCGACCTCGAGGTCAGCTGGCTGCCTGCAGCCACGTCCGGAAGCTGCAAGTGTTGCGGTCGAAGTGTCTTCGCGTTCACGAGGAACTGGAGATTATTCTATTCCTCGCCGATAACACACGAGCACTGACTGAGAGTTTCGACTCAAAGGGCTTAGTTCTGCTGACACGTGCTAAAAATAGTCCTAGGAATACGTGCCCCTAGATCGAATAGTTCAAATATTGAAAATATTAAATAAAAGACCGATTTACTCTTGGCTCGAAACTTACGGAGCTTGTACCTAAGTGACGCAGGACAGGGCTTTCGAAATTCACTGACGCAGCGATGTGTGGGGCACAGCCCCCGAAAAACTGCACTTTGCGTCAGTTAGGTCTAAACCACAACAAACGGGTAACTTCTATTCTATGGCCAAATTTTAAGCTTTCTTTGTGGTGTATTCGGCCCGGGGCCATCACGAAATAGACCCACGCCCACGGCCTGACCTACCGCTAGGCAAAAGCCAAAGGTGTTTCGCTTCGGACAGGTTTGCTTCAGGTTATGTTCTAAATCCGAAAGTGCATTTCTTTTGGTACATTCAGTGCCGGCATCTTACTGAGGTTAGCGCAAGGCCGAAGGTTCGCGGACCTTGAGGTACTACAGGAGGCCGGAGCAATCGGAGAGACATCTCCTTCTGTCGTAATTAATGCGAGTCGTTGAGAATAATGACGACATTCCTCGGCAAGCGTAGGTCAGGTCAACATCCAAAGTGCCGCTCAGCTCCTTCGTAATCTCAAATACGACTGACATATCGACACGGAGTCCTTCAATTACAAATCTCATTTTTAATAATATCCATGGCGAGTCTAGTGCGTGAACAAAATGTAAATATCACAAAATTAACTTACGTTTACAACTGAAGATGCGACAGGAAAAGCGTACTCGTCGGAGTACACTGATATTCCGAAGGCGTTCTTCACACCACGAATGCGACCAGAGGTCAATGTCAATCCTTGCAGTCAGTTGCTCCTTGACTCGCTCTAGCACTCATCAGTGCCACTGTTGGCACCAGCGTCTTCCCAAAAACGTCGGCGTCCATCCACCTGCGAGACCACGCGGCGTCAGAAGGAAATCTTTTCTTGTCAACTGAAACCTGTCTTCTGTTAAATCTGGTTTTTATTCTATGAACCTCTGATTCGGCCGAACATTTTCATGAGTATCAACTACACAGGTCATTTCCAGCAAAATGTGGACAGAGATTAAAAAACTCAATGAGGCATAATATTGTATCGTAGTTTGTTCAAACTTTCAACTCAGAGACTTTAATACTTAAATATTTATTATGACAACAGTAGTCATGAGGAACCATCCTGAAAAGAGGTTCCAGAACCCAGACTTAAGCAATATTATCAAGCGCATTCATAAAAGATGTCTCTACTTTGTTATGACTGGAAACATGGCATCCAGCGAGCACGACGCCTTAAAACATTTCTCTTAAACAGCAAGATGAGTACCGTTTCCATGGAAACCCACATTTTCAGAAGAAAATAATTCAGCCGTTGCATGAGAATAAAAGTGAAACATATTAAACTATGTTACGTCAGGGACAGAAAAATAAAATCAAACAGATTTTCAACTTTGAATTACAGTAATAAAGAAATGTCTTGTTGTTAAATTCTCAGCAATCGCTAGAAAGTTGAACTCTTTACCAATTAACTGTGAAGTTTATTTTTGGTAGATAACTCCGAGATAATTCTGCACGCAGACCGTATTTCGCCGGTTACCGCTCTCACTATTTTCAAAGTGGTTTCCATCTTATTACCCGTAGCAAATGTAGAGATCACTTTACAGGATGCACAGGAATCAATTCAAGAACTGCTAAGTGATTTTGGATTGAATTTGCTGCGGACTTCACGCTTTTGGGAGCAATCCTAAAACCGTATTTTTCAATTACCTGCAATCAATGATACCAACACAAATAAATGAGCTTGGGTCCTTCTTCTCTTGCTGGGAATGGTTACTCGGCCAAGAACCGTAAAGATGCAAGTGACCTTGAATAACAACTGCACTGCGTCTCCCTGCGTGTTTGTCCGTCAGCAAGATTAAAATGAACAACTGCTGGACAGATTTGGATGAAGAATTTGAGGTTTTCGCAGCGGCGAGTCTGAAGACGGCCGTCTTCTGGGTCGTTGCGCCGTGCGGTCCTGCAGAAGTTTACCGGCATTTCTGACATCCTTGGTGCCTCCATTGTCAAGGCAGTGAGGCATTCATCGCTCTGCCACCTTCGACATTCCATCCATCCCAAACTTTGTGCAGATTGTCCCTAGTGATGGCAGCAGTCGTGATTCGCTGCCTCAACCTTGGAAAGGATACTTGGCTCCGGGGTCCAAAATGCACGACTATTACAGACTCTTTCTTAGCGAACTGCAGAACACACCAACTAATGTGTTGTGGGGTAGCCATTTCAAAAAGTACTGGAGGCAGGCAACAACAACAACAATCACCAGTCATTTGAAACGAAACTTACAGTTTTTCTACTGAATGGTGTGGGTGTGAAGTTTTGAGTTGGCCGCATTTGTTTTCTGTATCGCTGTGGCAGTGTTACGTTCCTTTGTGATCACCCGCTACTTCTCACATCTGAAAGTGAAGTGGCTTCACATAAAGTTAACTGAGTTCATTTCTGAGTACACACCTGTTTGTAAAAAGTAAAGCTGTCCTGCTGTACACCATGTAGGCACCTAGAGGGAGAGTAGTATAGATCCCACTCTTCCTTAAACTCAGCAATACATTGGGATGAGTGGTCAGCATCACGCCCCGGTTGTGCTTTAACCGCCAGGAAAGGAGCCTGGTACCCATTGGATGGGAGACAGGGTGGGCACCAGAGTCAGTCTCGGCGCAGAGGCTAGAGGGATCGAAGCCTGGTCGTCCAGTCCGCAGTCAGTCACTATAATGAATCTTAAACACACACCTGAGGAACTTCCATTAAGGCTAATGTACATGTTAGTGTTTACACATGCTCTGCGTGATCTCTTGCAGAGATAATAAAAGGTTTGACTAAATTTTACATTTTGTAATTTTTATTATCAGAATCTTTCTTACGTGAAACATGAATAAAAAGCTCTTACCTTAAACACAAAACATGCTTTTTGTTTCTTTCAGTGGGCTGTTGAGCATTACATTCTTTTTCCATGGCATCTAATTCAATCTGCTGGTGCAACTCATCAAATCTGTCTCTGTTCAGCTAAAAATAGTTGCTAAATTGACTGCTTGAGAGCTCTGACGAAAACAGAAATTTACTATGTCACATTCTTTCGATAGGAAGACATCTTTCTCTTCACAACATATTTTGCATATTTTCTGATCCATATCCAGAACTTGGAAAATCCAGCAGCACTGCTTTCGATATATTCATTTTGAATTTATCAGCACCTTGACAAAACCCCACACTCGACTGCGATCAAGATGTGGACCTGAGATGCAGGCACAGGAAACTGTCTCTGCTAGGACGATCTGTGCTGTGCTAGGCTGCGTCCAGTGTGCAGCAGGCTCTAAGTGTGACACGCTAGCAAACTTTTCAAAGACATGTCACCAGACAAAATTTCAGTTCAGGATGCTGCCACTTCGACGGTTTGCAAGGCAGCCAGGTCATTAACACCGACGTTTGCACACAAGTTGACCTCTAATAGCATACCACGTTTCGCGGAAACACGTCAAACGACGAACCCGTTATTGACGAGCCGGCCTTGTGACCATGATGACACCATAAGCCTGGGCTCTTCACACAAAATAGTGCTTTCGCAATTTAGCAAAGCAGGTGAAACATAAATTAAGTCTTTTATGAGCTGCTTCCCTGATTATCCCGAGATATATCGGGTTCATGATTTTCACAAAAAAATATTAATTTGAATTAATCTGAGATAATAATTTTTCTTCCCCGTCATTACCAAACCGAGTTAATTTGGGTCATGAAGAAAATACGTATAAGAGACTGCTGATGCACGTAAATGACAGAGTACTGTACTTTCTTCGGCCAAATGTGTTTTTATATTTTTGTACCACAGCATGCGCGAGTAGAAATCTATATGCTTAACATATGTTCACATGATACCTCCAGTGACATCGCTACGTTGTGATTCTAAAGAAGTTAATTTTACAGACAATTAAAAGAAATCCAGTGATAACTTGGGGAAATAATCATCATAAGAGTGATTAAATATTCTGCAGCAAAACACAAAATCAATAATTTCATTATTCAGGAAAATTCTAAATGTGAAATAAAACAATGTGATATTTTGGATAATATTTTCAGAAGAAAATTAATGAGGGAAGCAGTTAATCCACTGAACCAGATACACTCTAACATTTCTAAAATGGCTCACTGTGAGACGACACTGTTCACCAAATTATGCAGGTATGTTCCAAATCTGAATATCTGTAAACACCCCAGACCACAGTATTACGCCCTGACTGTCCTCAAACTCTGAGCATAACTATTAACAACTTTATTGTTCTGGCAAACTCAATACAATAGGCTCTGGTCTTTCTGGAGGAGGTTTGTCCAAGACACGGACCGGAGGCAAGGGACGTATCTTGCGGCCATGTCTTCCAGATTTGCGCTGCCACAATCCTGATCTTGGTCTGTACCCAAGCTCACGCAGTCTCTGAGGACTTCCAATTGGAGTCTTGTTGTGCATTACATTAGATAGTCTCCCTACACAAAAATTTAACATTCAATATTTAATTCCTGGCTTCAAATTAGTCACACTTATTAGTAAATTTTGAAATAAAAACCCTGGAAAGGCAAATGTGAGAGGAGAACCTCAAAATGGGAGTGGCACTAACCACAGCAAGAACACAGAGAAAAATTCACAATACTTACAAAACTTTTATGCCCCTGACTAAAAAATAAGAGCAAAAAGATGTATGCTAACACAGTATCTGCATTTCGCAAATGCATTTCATTTTTCATACACACTCAATTTGATATTCATTTATTGTAAATACAAATAAACTGTTGCAAAACTAATTAATCAATAATAAGATGACTTTTGGGATGCTGCACTATACAGCCTCACAGAAACTGACAAACATTTATGAGACGCTTACTGCTACCATCATCAGGGTGATAAGAAAGCCACGTGCAAAAAATCAGATGAGGTATACGAACACACCAAACAAAAATGAAGTTTGGATGGATAAATGGACCACAGCCTTGTTGGGGGAGGAGAATAGATGGAATGATGGAAACAGGAGAAAAGTGCAATATCAGGCGGTGGAAAAAATATTTTCTTAAACAATGGTAGAAATGAAAAGCTCAACAGATACGAATAAAACTAATGTGAACTGCATAAAATATAATTAAGTTTGTGTATAAAAATATATTTCAACAGTTCGACTGATATGTTACAAAAAAAATTCCTTAACAAATGTTACAAATGGGTATATTTTATTCATCTTTCAACCATATTTCTTTATTGAAAGTGATGTAGAATAGGACCCCATCCAGACTGTATCATGATTACGGTATCTTGTGGAGTTTCCCATAATGAGAAAAAAATTATTTTTCATAAATCTATACTGACGTTTATGTAGAGGACTTGCATAAACTACATCAGTGTCGGGATTAGTATGGCAGGGAAGATATATTAGTGCAAGACAATATACCATCTCACAGAGCCAAGTTTACCCATAAATTTCTATCTGCCAACTGTCCAAAATTTGTCAAATCCACAGAATGGCAGTGAATTCTCTGGATTTAAACCCATTAGATTTCCATGTCAAGAAGGAAAATATTTTTCTGTTTAATGAAGCACAGATGGATAATGATGTTAAAACAGACTTGTTTTAAACGAGCTGTCATAGCTGTGGCATCAAACTTCTTAGTTAACTTCAATACTCACCAATAACAGCCATGCATTCTTGAGAGAAAGAGAGTTCATGTTTTGTGGGCATCTGAACAATAACACGGTCTCCAACGTGCCGTATCACTGTGGCAAATGTGCCAGCTGCATGAACATATCGGCCCCCCTGCCCTGGAAAGCGCTCGATACAATTCACCCTTGTTCCCATTGGCAAAGCTCCAAGCGGATACGCATCACCTTCATTTCCTCGTACTGTCAAGATAAATACAGACTTATATAGTTCTAAATAATTAAACTGAAGGGAAGTGTCTAATATAGAAAGAAGATATTTAACGTCCTTCATTTTATTGTAGCTGCCAAAAAGTCGAGCACCAGCTCAAGGGAATGTGGGGAGAAAAGACATTAAAGGACCCTGCATACACTGCCCCCCCCTGCCAAAAAAAATGTAATAATTTGTAGTGATCAGTGAAACAGCAATGCTGCATAGAAGTAGCAATGTACTTCACAGTGCAAAAAGGGAGACAACTTATGACATAATAAAGTGCTGTGAGACGCAGAGAAAACCTATTACCAGTCACTCAACAGCCAAGAAGTATAGTTTATAACAAATGATTTTTAAAATATACAAGAGGCACTGGCACTAACAATTCAGCTGTATGTATTTAAATCTGTCTCATGAACATTTAAAAGCTGGTTAAAGAAATGTTTCAACCTATTCAAAATTTTGATTGGATCTGCAAGCAAATTGCCATTATCATCCTTTACCAAATTGGTCTCAGGTTGATATCCTTTCTTGAAATTATTAATGGCTCTGTACAGGTCTCTGATATTTTTGTCCTTACCATTTGTCTGAAGTTAAATAATTTTGTCCTTGAGGTATTCCTTTTTCTTGTTCCTAAAGGTTCTACTAGCCTCACGTCTCACGTTACATAGATTATCCGCATTTGTTTTGTTTGGGTCCTGCAACCATTGAAATTTTGTTTGCTTCCTTCGATCTATTAATTTTGAACATTCTTGATCAAACCACGGTTTATTTTGCTTTCTCCTGTAGTATCCTAGTTTCTCTTTTGCTGAAATTTTGATGCAGTTTCTGACATTTTCCCACTCCCTGTTGATGTCCACACTTTCATTATCTTTATCTGTCACTAAAATCTGAAACCTATTCGAGATTTCAACTTGATATTGTTCCTTCGCCTCTCCCTCACTTAATTTTTTCAAATCAAATCTTTCTGTGTCTAAATTTTGCTTAGTTTGCCAGCTTAATGAAAGCCGCTCCCTCACTCTTGCCACTACCAGATAATGGTCAGTGTCACAATCTGCTCCTCTGAATGACCTCACCTCAATTACATTTGTCCGCCTTCTGTTATCTACTAACACATGATCTATTTGATTGTGTGTGCTAACATCTGGACGAGTCAAAGTGTATTTATGAATGTCACGGTGTGGAAATTTTGTACTTTTTACAATTAAAACTTTTGATGTAGCAATGTTTATTGCTCTAACACCGTTATCAATGCTAAGTGCATGCAGACTCTCGTTATCTATTGTGGATTTGAAAATACCCTCACTCCTAACTTTTTGCATTTAAATTTCCTAGCAGAATTTCATGTGATACTTGCCAAATGTATCAAATAGTCATTCCAATCCCTCATAAATGCTATCCTTGATATCACAGCTTTTGTCCTCAGTTGGGGCATGAACATTAATTACAATAATTTTGCACAAACATCCTTCCAGAATTACGTATGACAACCGGTCACAAAAAAATTCTACTCTCTTTACTGCTGCCCTAATTCTGCTACGAACAAAAAACCTGTCCCTAACTGATGACTGTCATTTCCCTTTCCATAGAAAAATTCAAAATTTTCCACTGGGATCATGTCCACCCTCCCTCACATTGCACCTCCTGCACTCCCACTAATTCCAACTTACAATTCTCTAATTTCAGAGACTCCTAACATTCCATGTTCCAAATCTCATATCCTTTTTTAATTGCCACAGTCGTGCCAAAGGTCTGTCCTGGTCTGAGGCTTTGGTAACTTTTGCATAACAATGCTGTTCTTTATGGTGAAAGGTTGTTAGCCTCACGCCCAACCCCCAAGCTGGAGGTCCACCCCTCGTCCGCGATCGTTTATTCAATATATTCGCAGCTAACAGACTGGAGGCTGTTCCTCTGTCTGCAACCTGAGGACGTGCCATGCTGTGCTGACAGGGACCCACCAATTCATACTCACCGCCATGAAACCTTCAAATCCTACTTGTCTCTAAATATTTCTTATACTTCTGCCCGGGAAGAAAAGGTGCCTATTTCATCGTACACCTTTAATTAGTTTTTACAACTTTGCCACACTGCATATGTAATGAATTTTACTTTATTGTTAAATTACGACTTGAGGTAAGATTGGCACGGATAATTTAAACAAGAAAGTACCTTAGCTACAGCTGAGGGAATCTAACTTGCAAAGAAAGTTGTTCCAACAGCTTCTTTCTATGCTATGCCCACTACAGCTGCAAGCAAGCAGACAACCCTGGGTCAGTATGCGAGGTAAATACGAAAGCGATCGCATTGTAATGTGGCAACATGGCTTCAAACACAGTGCTACTGGCAAAGCAATTTATGGCCACAAAGCAAATGCGGGTTTTGGAACACCTGGTTAAGCCCTAAAACATATTTTTGAAAGGGTGCCATTTGGAATCACTTGAAGACATTATGGGCAATGCAGAAGCAGCAGCACTGAGAGAATTTTTTTGGAAATTATTTCATGAAATGCTTCCATGTATGACAGAGACAGAGTATGCACATTAAGTCAGAGAGCAAGTACTTTGAAAATGAATGTCACTCAGTAAATGCTATTTGTCAGACTTCATACACTACAGATATCACTAACCTGGAATTCTTGGTATGTGCGCTGAAGTCTTGATAATATCACCCGCCTTCATGTTTTCTGTTGCGAGAATATACTTCAATTCATCACCTCCTGCTACAAGCGCTATTTTGGCTGTCCTGCAGCCATCATCCATGATCTGGATCACCCTCTCTTCTAAGGGTTCTCCTTCCTTTGGACCTTCCCTAATCCAAGCTATCCAGTGGTACTTGTGTTTGATCCCTCCACCAATTCCTTTGGCAACAACTCGGCCTTGACAGAACAAAAACTGCATTCAGACATCATAAAAACATGTGTACGTGCGCATGAGCATACTGGGATGGCCTCTTTTACCTTTATGTAACCACAAAATGATTATTAATAACAGAACTTCAATTAAACCTCTCCTTCCATTCAAGAGCAAGAGATTTCTGAAGTTTGCAATGTATCAGATTCATACATTACAGATTTTCATGGAAAAGAAAGCCATAACCAAACACTTTCACCATAGTTTTTGTAATTTAATTAAGAAATATGGGACGAATACTAATCTCAATTGGGACTACAATCTCACAAAAAATATTCAATTCTGAGGGAGTCTGGTTGTGCCCTGTTGATAGAAGATGGAACGATGCCACTACAAAATACATTTGACTTACCGCTTTTAAGACAAACAGGTGATACACTATTTGATAACTCATTCACATGATGTATCTTTATCAAACCATTTAAAACTGATGCAAATATTCTGGTCTCCTCATATAATGTCAACTCCCTAACCACATTGTCTGGATACACAGAATGCAGGCTGCACGATTGTTAATGTCTTAACACCAATAATATTCCAACGGGTTCTATTCAAATCTGTTCTGTGGTCTTGTAACATAGTAAATAAAAAGTCAAAATAAATAATTTTCTGCAAAAGGTGAAAAGTTACAGATGCTACTGACATCACAATCTAACAAGTGGTCACAGGGCTGAATCATTATGAAATGTATTTTTTATTCAACCACCATGTTGTAATTTCACATAAAACAAAGAAATGATTTCACAACGTTCTGCACTTTCAAAAAATCTTTTGCCATGCTGCTAGTGTTGATCACACCTCACAAGTCTGTTTGGTTGCCATGTTGGTACTGTAAATTACAGGAACGTGCAGAGTACAATTTTAGGGTAGTCTCCAATGGCATGATCTAGTACATGGTTACAAACATTTCAGAGGAATGTATGTATGTGCTGAGGAAGATGACAACTGACATCTTCACCAAATTAGAACCTCAAATTTCAATATGACAAACAGACATCTTCCCTTAAACTTACTTTACATGACTAAATTTCAGTTTCTGCAATTCAGGCTCAGGTGAAATATAAACATCTTACAAGAACATCAAATCTGAGTTTGCACCCATATGTAGCCATGTCAAAGTTTGAACATGGCTTCTTCTGTGCTATAGTCTGGTAGAAGTTTATCATTTCAGAGGTCCTTGCTTCCTCCATCATCAGATTGCCCTTTTGATGGAGGAAGCAAGGACCTTTAAAAGGATGAAAAACTTCTACCAGACTACATAGTGCTACAACCCAAATGACAGCCATCTTTGTATTCACCACCAAGAACCTCAAATCCTACATCTCAAAGTTTGTATTTCCATGTAGTTTGAGCCATGAAGTGGCAGCTGTGTTCTACTTTATCAGTCTGTATATTTAATTCCTTAAATATTTATTTACAATAGTGACTGTTTCGCACATGCCATAACTGACTACTTTCTTTTGGACTGAAAAATGTGTTTGCTGTCAGTCGAATTTCCCCAGAAAATTACTCCATACGACCATAATGGCAAAGTAAATCACATTTAAATTGTGTAGTTAAAATGGGGTACTATTTGGTGACAAAAGCCCTATTCTGCCAACTTCGTCTCTATAACATTAGAAAAATTTGTCGATAATAATGGGGAAATGGAGGGTTTTCACGTGCGGGGCTGAAAAGGGTTAGCCAGGAGTATTTTGTTAAAGTTCATCAGACAGGTTACCTGTTACCGGATCTCTGCCAGCCAAATTTGTTACGTTTAACGGTTGTACTGTGTACTCCTCCGGGTAATGAACAATACGGCGAAATGACCGTCCATTTCCTGGTTTTGGTACGTCTTCCTTCCATATACGCCCTTCGCGTTTCGCAAATTTTGGACAATCATTCCAAATCATTCTATTGCATGCCTTTCCTAAATTTGATGAAGATTTAGCTCTCATCACTTCTCCTACACATGAAGATCTAAACACAGTTCTTACAATCAATGCACAGGCCATGATACAATTACGTAATTCCTTTATTCAAATTTTTGTCCTCCTGAAACAGTACATAACCCCTCAAACAACTACCGCCATCTTAATATCTGCCGGTGTCGCCAACATTAGGAGCTAATTTTATCTACCATAAAGTACACTTATCCCTCGCTTTACGAGTTTTCCCTACAACGAACCTTCGGAAGCATTATGCAGGAGGAATACAGCAGCATGTACAATTCCACAGGCAGATGTACCATATGAAAAATGAGGGGCTAACTCAATTCCCTCACCTCTCATCATAACCACCTTCACTTTCTTAAAACCTTAATTTTAACTTGTTAAAAAAAATGTTATCAATTTCTTTTGTTTCTTTATACGTTTCAACAAAGACAATTGTTTATTCTTCCTTTCCGTAAGTTCTGATGTTTAAACTGTAACAGTAACTGCTGTACAACTAAAAATGTTTGATTTAATACTTCAGTAGTGTTTCACAGGGTTAAATAGGTAATTACCAGTACAAAAGTAATACTGTTTTCTTTATGATTGTACAGTGTTCCAACATACGAAGGAAAAATACTGGGTGATTTTCTGAGTGTCTGAAATCAGATTTATGGGAGTTTCATTTTCGATTTACAAATTTTCACCTTACGAATAGTATTCATTGAATGAATTACGGTCGTAAATCTAGGAATAGGTGTACAATCAAACATGGTCTTCGATAAGATTTCTTCCCTGGAAGGTAAGTCTACAGCAGAATGTACGGCCGGGGAAAGGGTATTTGGCGCCCTGGACGAACCTCCAGATATACGCCCGTACCAGTTAACTTTGCGCATTATTAATATGAATAAAATATATAATTTCAGATTCAATGTACATGATAAAGGAGAAAAGTATGATACCGGTGTTTCCCTTCAGGAAGTCAAGACACTGAAGAGCAATGACAGCCGACTACTCCTGCAGGCCTTCCTTCTCCGAAGCGACTTGCGTTTGTTTTGTGGCGGCGTAACCTAGAAAGAAAGCGCAGAACTGTGCTACAAGATTACACCACATGATGCACTATTAATCACTTTGTGTGTTATAACCAATTTACTTACGAAATATATTGATTAGGGAGGGCGGTGCAGTTAAAATGGCCGAATTCAACAAAAACCCATATGTAATCACTGGTACATTATTATAATTATAACTGTTAAAATATTTGATTTACAAAATATTCTAAATTAAAATTCATACCTAAATATGAAAAGCCTCGATCATGAAAGCCAAATACACCTTGTCCACCATCAATTGCGACGTCACTCCATACTTCTTCCTGTATCCTACCGCATTTCTAACAACAAATCAAATGATTATTTCTTGATGTCGTTTATACGTAACACCGCAGTTTTGATTTGTCAAGACGTGGAATTACTTAATGGTGTTTATGCTCCGTTCATTTCTCTCTCTCTGCAGTTGGTACTGTGGGTCTTAACAAAAAAAAGACAGCCAGTTGCAGTGTTACAACGTTAATATGGTGAGACAGACAGGCGGTAAGAAGGTGTGGCTGTACAATAATTATCGTTGTTGAACAAGGTGTATCAATGTTTATAACTGTGGCTCTGGATATCCACGCAACAATTTGGTTTTTGAAACTATTTTATTAATCAGAGATTTTAAGAACTGTAAATATAGTATTAACAGATCATGGATACCTACCGAGTAACAGAGAGACCAAGCATTCTAGGCTGTTGTGACAGACCGATCTTATCTGTCCAATACATACGTTGTGCATTGTTCACAAAGGATAATTAAAGTTTGTCGCACAGTACAGGAAGTCACGTGGCACCCTAATCAATTTTGGACCAGGTAACTGATTTTACGTAAATGACATCCCACCCCATTACAGCGTCACACCAGTAACATCTTTCCTTACGAAATCAGTCTATCACTTCATAGACATGGCCTTCATTAAGCACCGTTGTTGAAAAAGTGTCAATGTTTGTTTCTAGAAGTCCAGAATATCTGCACGTAGCGACTTCTCTGTGCTGTTGTGGAGACACCTGGTACCTAACATCTGTAACACTGGTGACATCACGACTTGAATACTGCAGCTCTGTTTTCTGTCGCAAAACTTTATTAAGATTGGCCATGCTATTACACGGAAGGGGAGAGCATTTTTCGTTCACTTCATCGTTTGTCGTCGTACAACGACTGCAAAATGTAAAGGCGAAATAGTGTGTAGTGCACACCGAGCCCCTCAAGTTGGCGCGTCTGAAGAGTCTGATCGTGATAACCACTAACACAACACTGGCCACCAGGCTGCAGATAGCTCCGAATACGTACCAGTTAAAGAATGATCTCGTATGTTCAACCTTTGGTAAGGCCAGGTTTGAGCTCGGAGTGTATTTATATCGTATTTGCATTGTAGAGTGCACTGTCGATTGAGCAAGACTTCCAATATTACTCCCATTCTTTGAAATGGTCTCTTCTTTATCTTCAAAAAACACGGAACTTGCCGCTGTGGAGCCGGAAACTGTAGATGTAAGAATATTACTTTCCGGCGTAGTTGCCGCAACGGACGCTGTCAAATTGTTGCTGTTCGGAGAAGTTGTTGGCTCCCCCACAGAAGGACTTGTAGCGGAAATCGACGAGTTCGTAATCGGCATAAACGTGAACGACAAAGGAACTGTGCCGCAAACAAGCGTCTCCAGTAATTTCCAACTTGCCCGTGGCGTGTCGCATGAAACTTCGTCCAGGCGGACACCGTGGTTCAAGCACCACGCTGAAAATCGTTTCATGTCGCAGTCACACACCAACGGATTGTCTGAGAGGTGTAAGTGTTTGATGCTGTGCGAGTGGCTCAACACTGCATGTGGCAAGACTTTCAGTCCGTTGTTCTTCAGGTTCAGTGTCACCAGTCGTGGGTTGCGCGAGAACGTGTCTGATGAAAGCGACTGTATCCCGTTTCCTTCGAGTACAAGTTTGGTCAAATTGGGTAGTCCACTGAACACTCTATTGTTGAGCACGTTCCAACTGCTGTCTCTCATTCGATTACAGTGACCAGCATCCAGAATGTTTATATATTCGGAATTGAGTAGGTTATCGTTCAAGACCAGCATATTAAAACTTACGTTCAAAAAATAAAAGGACTTCATATGCACAAACGTGTCAGGATGTAGGAACCTAAGTCTGTTGAAGCTGATGTCTAACCTCTTAAGTCTCGGGTTGTGCTGAAAAGTGCTGTGATGTAATTCTCCAATCTCGTTATTGTTTACGCAAGCAACGTCCAACTGTTGCAAGCCGCGAAAGGCATCTGGTTCTATGACACTTACGTTGTTGCGTTCCAAGTAAATGTCATGTAAACAATCCCTGCAAGGAAGAGTCTTGAATGCATCGCTGCAGATAGTAGATGTACCGGAACAGTTCAAACGGAGTCCTGTATGCACTAGTGTGTCGTTTCCGAATAGAATTCCAGATAAATAAAGCTCACAGCGCATTTTAAAAGGCACTTCGTCACACAAACACGAGGGAGTCACTGTACAGGCCGAAGAATCACGAAACAGTGTTGCCAATGCAAATAGCAAGCCTAACGGAGCTGCAGTATGCATAACTATGACGTCAGG
The DNA here is from genome assembly GCF_977971745.1 of Zootermopsis nevadensis. Lineage (NCBI taxonomy): Eukaryota > Metazoa > Arthropoda > Insecta > Blattodea > Termopsidae > Zootermopsis > Zootermopsis nevadensis. Next base: position 18,503,065 of record NW_028259152.1, on the reverse strand, counting down.
GTTTATTCATATATTGACTACTGACACGGAAATGTAGAAATGGTTTCATTAGGGCTCGTTTACCCCCACACGTTCTGGATGATGCGCACGCATTTCCCTTATCTGTGTGCTTAATAATAATAATCCGTGGCTTAACAGCTCCAGAGAGCCTAAGCTGGCTTGATGGCTGCTGGCCTCACGTTCATATGCCTAAGCAGAGGTGCGACTCCGAACATGACTGTCTTCTGGGTTGTAGCTCTGTGTTGTCTCGTGATGATGGAAGCAGCAGGGACCTATGAAACGTTGGTAAACTACACGGCGCTTTTACCCAGAAGACAGCCGCCTTAAATTTAGATGAGCTTCGGCTTCATCCCACGCCTGGTAAAAAGGATGCGCGCCCGATCTGTGAGGAAGACCTGAAGAATGTGATTGGCTCTGACATGAGCGAAGCATTTTAATGGAAGTGTTGTGTGTGAAAGCATCGGAGCTTGTCCTGTACATCTTCACATTTATCCTGTTCTTTGAAGCAAACCCCATGCTTGTATCTCAGAAACTCATTATTGTAGTCTCCAGAAAAACGCTCCGCCCCCTTTGAAATGGACCTATGGCGGAAATATATTGCACAATAAAGCAGGGCGTAAAATTTACGCTGATTCTGTTATTTCGTAAGCCTTTTTTTAAATGCTATCTCATGTGATTTTAAGGCTACTTTTAAATCCAAAGTGTATGCATGTTGGTAAGGTTTCATGTCTCGTGTTGTGCTTTGATGGCACGGGAGAAGTTGGAAAACGCGCAGGAAAGTGCAGTCTTTCCGCGAAGGGGAAAGAAATAAAACAAACAAAAACGCCGAGATATGTGGAACCTTTCATGCCTTATCTGCACGATAAGCACCGCTATTTGACATGTGGCACACGAATGAACAAACTTTCCGATGTGCGTTCAACAGAAAATTGGCTTACATTCCATCACACAGTAAAATTTACACACGTACTCAGTCCGGTCACTGAAACCATTAAAGGAAACCACTGTCTTAATTAGAAAGGCGTGGGAATCTTGATTGTGGTTTGAGAAATTTTGCTTTCCGATCAAGCGCCCCTCCGTGTGGGCATAACGGCTTCTCTGTGTCCTGAACTCCTAAAACCTTTGTCAATTTCGATGTAAATTCGTGAAGCAAATGGTCAGAATCTGATACATTTCTTTGGGATGTTCCCGTTTCCCCTCAGACGCTGATCCGTGGCAAGAAACACGGGATAAATTGGAGTCTGGTCGTTGTGCAACTTATCAGCACACAACTCATTTGCCTCAGCTGAATTTTCATGAGCTTCAGCAAGCATAATATTCAAGTCTGGACATTCCTGGTCTGTGCAGTTCATTTTGTAGGTTATATCACAGGGAACCACAGTCCTTCATTACAACCGAGGTACAAATTGGATCACCTAGACTTTGTTCCTTTGTTATAGTTGAGTTACATCCCAGCAGCTGATTACAATACTACCAACACAGAAGAATTATACTGAGATTTGAAGTTTCCACAGTGCTGACAATGATATGTTCTTTTGGTTTCTGGTGCTATGTCGACTGGTTGGTAAATGCCTACATTTCAGAGAACTCACTTCATCTTCCAGGCTTAAAAGATGGATACAGTGTGCCTCTCCAAAATGTTGGCATCTACTGACCAATCCACACAGTGCCAGAACCCAAAAGAACATCTTCAAATCCAAGACCGAACAAGATATTTCCAACTGGGAGTCTCTCAGCACATGCTACATATAAACTTTTTAAAATAGAAATGTTTTGGTACTAAGATGCATTTGCATCCTCAGAATACGAAAGACAGTACTGAAACATTTCATTTATGTATAGTCAGGATGAAATCAAATCTGAATCTTGTATTCTCTGTACGAGACAAAACCTCACTGCTCCCAGAAGGGAAGGAATAGAGGGCCCTCTTATTATAGAATGGTATATGTTGCAGTGAGCGAAGATGAGTTTTTCAAAACACTAGTCCAACAGTCACTTAATAAAAATAATGTAAGTTATAGTTTTATTGCCTAGTTTCCATTGAAAACTTTTTTCCAAGGTTATTTAATTACACAATGGCAGCCGAACAACAAACGAGGGTACTGGGCCCCCAGGACCTCACGTGATATAGACTTATAATTTTACTCTCTTTGTACAACAATAGTGGGTCCAGGGGATTCTGTTCCCTCAAACACACACACACGCATGCGCACACACCAAAACCTTGTGAGCATCACACTCATTAATTTAACATGTGATCATGAAATCAACAGGCGTACACATAATCTTCTCCCTTGACCACATATGTACAAAACGAACTCGTTATCTATGCAGCCTGTACTGGAACCTACCACTCTGCAAAATCTTGAAAAATACATTAACCTCAGAGAAATAAATGGATTTTAGCTTCTGTTAGCACTCAGCAATAGTTTTTTTCATTCTTACCTTTCGTTACAAGTTATAGATTGTATATGATATGGATGTATAAATGTTCACAAAACACTCTTCTCTGAATAAAGTATGGCAGTAAACAAAATGCCGTAATGTTATAATGCCGTGGAAACAGTCGGCTGAACAAAATGTGACGCTACCTTCAATAGTATACACAATAATGAAACATTTATATTACACTTTAAGAAATATTACTTGTCCACTCATCAAATTCTTTCTTCAGCAAAATGTACTAGCTTAAATGAAACCCACAATTTTACACAACAATGGAAAGTACACTAAATCAACAATACAGAAATTAATGTCATATTAACAAAAAGCTCACACAATCTGTAGAAGTATCACATCAGAACATGGACATTAATTTAACACCGGAGAAACGAGCCTCTCAAACACCTTTGTGCTTCCGAAAGTACGCGTGCTACATACGTGTGACCGACGAGAGATACGCATTTTGGATCCGCACTTCATAGAAAAGTACGACAACATAAGCCTCATTTCTACCCTAATCAATGCAGGAAAGTATCAGACAGGATATGCAGCTGTATGTAGTTTGTGTTTGTGCAGGTTGATGGAGCTACACTTGTAGACTAGACAATGAGGTAATAATACTTGTTTGGTCTTTCTCAGAAGTTAGCATCCTTCTATGTAAATGCGATCATCAAAATTATAAATTAACACACACACACTCATACAAACCTTAAATAATGATGTACAAGAAGGACTTAACCTTTGTGTCAAATGGAACTGGTGTTTAGTTCCTTGGCTGTCACACAACGACCTTGAAAAAGACTAGATATGTAATACACACACAACGCTACCATTGACAACAGCAAAATATCAGACAACTTTCTACAGAATTTAATATTTGCTGATGACAAATTCTGATACATTCCTGCCATTATGATGCAGATTACCAGTGAAAGAAAATTACTATTTTAAACGGGCGATGAAAGAAAGGAACAGAGTAAAATAATACAAGTGAATGCAGTAATGTAACCTTCTGGCTGTGTTTGTTCCACTACGCTGTGTAATAGTAATGTGAAATATGTGGTAGAGACACAATTTCCATACACCGTGATTTCTTAGGACCTATCAAATCTGCAAAAAATGAATCTTGCATTATTATTCTATTTCCCATTGCGATTGTGTCAAAACTGTTCGCTAATAATGGTGAGCAGTTTTAGCGATACATATCTAAATTTAATGTCAGACTGTGTTCCAATGTTCTAATGAAGTTATAATTATGCAATTTAATTGCACAATTAAAACAACAACAAAAAAACCCGGAAACTTAGGAACCGCATTTTTGAAAATAAATCCTCTCACTAGATACAATATAAAAATGTATTATGTAAACACCCTGTGCTATTCGGTTACTGAAAACCAATAGGCATTTGCAAAATAATTTTATTTCAAATTATTGCTCCATTTGTCATTAAATTTGGGTAATGCTAGAATTGCCTGAACTTGATAAATTCCTATAATGGGGTTGTTCATTTCTGTAATTGGTGAAAAGGGAACCTAGATAAGTTTGAGGACAATATTAAAATGGATCTTAAAAGAAATAGTATATGAGCGTAGGGTCACATGAGGGGCTACTTAGAGCACAGTAGCTGAGCAACTGTTGGCTTCTCAAGGTAGCAACTGACGATGCCAAGAAAGAAATTTCCCGATATGCAAGAACTCATGATCCTCTAAAGTTTGAGACAATTGTTTATTCATCCTAGGAAAACTATGACAGGCATCACCCATTGTCTGAGGCTAGTATGGCTGATATGCTAACTGCTACAGCACCCGGGTGGCCCAAAAATATTTGCACTTATGTTTCACATCCATTCCTCCTGTTCCATAGTACAGGAAGCCACATGGAACATGCATCTATGTTTGGTTGACTGATGTGTGCTCTGTTGTTCTGCTAAATGCTAACTCTTTCAATTCTGTTTTCTTCTTCGTGTATATCTGCGTTATTCAATTGTATCCAGTGGCCCTCATCCCATGCATTCTGCAATTTTGGAAATTGGTATTTCTCCCATTTTTGTGTTGCATTTGTGTTTAGTGATATTTGTCTCTCCCACATTCATTAAGGGGACGAAATGTTGGACATTGTCTGAGGTATACTTGATACGCAAAACATTTTGGGAGTTGTCCGTACTCCCATTTTCAGGTGACTGGCTGACATTACACTCACACTGCCTATTCAGCATCCCATGTAAATGTGGGAAGAAAAATACAGGAGAGACAGGAAACACCATACACAAATGCAACACAAAAAAGGAAGAAGAACACAAGTCCAGCAAAACTCTCGTGAGATGAGGACCACAGAATACAAAGGAATACAGAAGAAATCATACAAAAAATAAAACAGAATCATTAGGAAAATGATAAAGTTGGTACTTAACAACAGAACAGGCCACCAGTCGACCAGGCCTAGATGAATGTCACATATGGCGTCCTATACTAAGAAACAGGAAGAATCAATGTGTAACATGAGCACAGTTATAACAACAGCCATTTCTGGGCCACCCTCGTGCTGTAGCAGTTAGCATTCGAAAGGTCTCAGGCTCAATCCTGACTGCCGTAACTAATAACACAAAGAATGAGTATCAGCATCGTGACAGCTGATCGCCAAAAGACGGAACAGAGTCAACTCCTGTAATGTCGCATATATTAAATATGCCTCAAATGACAGACATTATTCAACATAGTGTTCCCATAATGCAAGATCTCAATTTGTATTTGCATGCTAGATACTCGCACGTATGTTTTTTATAACACTATACAACTTTCTCCACTAAGTTCTACAGTCAATGGCAATACTAACCATCACATCAAACCACAGCACAGGAATTACCATAATGCCAACATTTAATTCATTAAGTAAATAGTATATTCACTTATTTTGATTTATATTTATGCCATGAACATGTGTGTCGAAACACTACAACCTAGATTAATGGGTGTTGCGCAAATCACTTCATACAAAAGGTATAAATTTAACATTTTCACTGAAATACGAGGGACATTCCTTCCCATTTATGAAGCATGGAGACAACAGTTCTCTGCCTTAATTTATGAAGTTAAAAAAACAGGTGGAAAATGACTGCCTTCTGGGTTGTTGCGCCGCCGTTTAGTCCAGTAGAAGTTTACCGACATTTCAGAGGTCCTTGCTGCCCTGAAGATGAAGGCTGCAAGGACCTCTGAAACGTCAGTAACCTTCTACCAGACTACATGGCGCAACAACCCAGAAGACAGCCATCTTCAGATTCACTGTAGTGAAAACCTCAACAAAATAAATTTACAGTATTAGGACGAGTTGTTCAAGGTGGATGAGATTAGCAGGGCATGTAGCACACAGAAGAATTTCAATTTGAAAATATGAAGGGAAGAAGTGACTAGGGAAACCTAGGTATAAATGGGGGGGATAATATTAAAATGAAAGTTCAGAAAACAGGGTCTGGGGATGTGGCCTAGATTAATTTGGCTAAGAACACGTTTCAGTGGCAGGTTCATATAAACACTGTAATGGACCTTCAGGTCCCATAAATGTCAGTGAATTTCTTTGCAACCTGGGTGACTCTAAGCTTCTCCAGTGGAACGTAGTCCATGGTGTTACAGAAGCAGCTGTTCACAGTAATGAATGAAGTAATCTATCTTGAATATACATCTCTGCATTCATGATGTGAATAAAGCTTCTTCTTTTCATGGCTAACGATGCTGACAATTTTGTGGCATTACATTCATATTGATAAATTCATCTGTGGTGAGTCTGAAATACAAAATATATTCTGCATTCCATATATGCAGGATTAATTTGAAACATGCTACAATTCTTTTGCTGTATAAGGTATTTTACAGTAATGCATGGAAACTGTCTGCATTCTCTTACCACAAGGCAGTGAAGCGGAAGCAATGAAATGTTCTTTCCTTCCACACACAGCCAGATGCTACAAGTAACTACCCCACTCTATTCCTTCTTCCTTATTTATAAACCTTAAATATACAAAAACTATAGTAAAAATGTTTTAATTTTTCAGAAGAGTCATCCATCATCAAATATCTGACAATCAAAATAAATGTGAAAAATGCCATTGTTGTTGAATCCACCAACCAAATCAGTAGATTTAAATAATAACATTATGCTCCTGAGTTACAAACATTTGATTGGTTGATTCTACTGTCTTTCTGTTTTGTTTCTTTTCACTAGAGCATAAGCATTTCTCTGACACAATATGATACTTTCAGTAAATTGATACAAGATGACAAAAACACATGCTGACAACAACTGGAACTATGCTATGTTCTACACCACAGCAAGCTTGCTTTAAATCCACATTCTATTGTTAAGAATGTGGAATTAAGAAACAATCATGGACAACATACAAGACACCGAATAAAAAAGGATGTACTATTGAAGTCTTCTTCTGTGACTTTTCTCCCCTCTTTATTTTTATTACTGATAATTACAGGAAGAAATCGTGACTGATTTCTCCTTTAAAACGTCTAGGTTACAAAGAGGAACATATGACGGGTTTGTCTGTACATGAATATTGTTTTCAAATGCCATGACAATGCACACTGCGAGTAGAAACATTGGATTATTATAATTTTACACTTTGATACACTAAACCATCTGCTGCACATTATAAATAATCTTATTCCCTCATAAAGGTAGTATGGACATGAGATCAAAACACAGAAATTGATATCCATGTATCCTTGTAGATCTACATAAAATTCAGTACTCTACATTCTGAATGTTGTCTTTCTTTGCTAAATCTCAGATTGGCTATGCTGACAATTGCAGAGGATGAGATATAAAATTCCATCACTAGAACCAAATACCGCAGTCACGTATCAAAGAAAATAAAATGTCTCGAGAGAATAGTTTCTACTGAAATGAAAGATGATGGATAAAATACTTTTGGTAGAATTAAACACAAACTGTTGCATGAATTGATTTACATTGTGCATTCTGTATGATTATCTTACTACAAAAAGAAATAAGAGAGACACATTTTCTTAATAGACAAAAAGCTTAAAGCTGAATACAATATAACACGTTGGATTCTAGGCTAGAATTAGAAGAACCAAACAAAGCTGTCAACATGTAATTTATTTAGTTTTGCCAGAGGCAATAGGAACTTTTCACTCTTGGTCCATATCATGTTTTAACCTTCATGACATTAAATCACTTTTCCCCCATCAATAGAAAAATCTAACATAAAAAACTTGAGACTTCCTTATCCAGGATCTGTACACATTAATTAATATATCTCTGTTCAACAAGTGCTACATGATGGTGCAGTGGTCAGCTGAGTGACACCCACCTCAATTGTTGTGTATAAGGAACCCTGCTTTAAACAAGTGGATGTCACAAAAGCCAAGAGCCTGCTTTTAAGAAAACTTTCTGCATGTGCATGCGAAAAAAACAATCATATTCGCAATATTGTTTTTAAATTTACATTAATATATGCAACAATCCATATGCTACATTTATATATCATGATAAATCTAGTACAAAATCCTATGCTAGGGAATAAGGATGTATCTTGTGGATCTTGTTTTTAATTGTGGTGAAGACATTCAAAACTTTCAAAGAGAAAGAATTATCCAAAATTTACACTGATCCCAACTGGTCAAAATTACCAAAATTATCTTGTTTTGGCATTGATGTAACAAATAATTTTATTCTAGTCCAGTTTCTCTCGCAATTCTGTGTGTGGATTCAAAGAACAGTAAATTAAATTATAACTGAAACTGTCATGTAGTCATTATTAGGACAGACATGTAATACAGAGGGCTGTGTTCCGAGTAATTTTTATTTGAGTTGTTCGCTTTAATTAATAACTAAATGTATAGGAACTTCTTATTCTGGAAGACAGACACTGGTTATGAAACAAATGTTAAAAATGCCCAAAGTAATGATAAACAATATTATTAAAATCATGATTTAAAATAATTGACCAGTAAGCCATGTTTGAGATCTGAAATTGTTAATTTGTATATTTTGGTTTCATTTATTAAATTTAATTATAGTCATATAAAGATGTGTACTATTAGAAAAAATATCAATCTACAAGGAGAATGAAAATAATTTTAGCTGTTATTAAAAGTATAAACTATGACTCAGAAAGCTTTACTTGTACATAAGTAAAAGAAAGAAAAGATTTTAAATATGGGAGATCATTCACCTTTGATGGTTTCAGAAGTAATTATCACGTACACATTTATATACACATATTTTAAAACTACATATTCTATAAGAGTAAAACATGAAACTGAAATGAAAACAGTCTTTGCATAAAGTACAATACACAAATAAAATATGGTAATATAAAATGGCTTCATAATGTACAATAATAATTAATTTAAAGTCTTCTATCAATTCCACAAAAGTGAAAAATGGGCATATTCATCTTCATGATATCACTTAAAATGGATCAACAAACATTTCAATAAAAATATATTACAGATTATCAATTCCACCATCAATATTTCAAGTAACATCACTCAGTTCACTATCAACAAAACGTAATTAGGGTCCCAATGTTCAGTATTTACAAAAGTACGATACTACCGTATGTTTTCTGTCCAGAATGGATGGAACATATTTCTCTTTGGCCTCTTAATCTCCTAGGATACTGATACTCAAATAATGACCTGTCAGCTGCGTGTGCTTCTCATGATTCCAAAAATGACTTACTTGTTTCACATTTTTCTCACTTCAGGAAATTTTATTCATATTATAAAAGTTCAACTTAATGATAATTTCCTCTGCCAAAGGAATGCATTCTGTTCTCCTGTAGACGTAATTTCATGCTGAAATAAGATTTAGCGTCTTCTCTGTTCTGTATTTCCATCTTCTGTTTTTCATTTGTGACACAAATGTCATTGGATCTGTTTGCTCACCCTAATTCCCTGTAATGCTCAGAAATTTAAATCTCTGTGCTGGCCCAACTCTCGATAAGATCCTCTATGTGCATCTACACACTGTTTTCTGACAAAGGACTTTTGTTGAAATAAAATTACATACCTCCTAGAACCCTCTCATGTATTCCATTAACCTAATAACTTATTGTAAACGATAACACTGATATAACACTAAACAGAACTCATTTTGTTCTGAACTGTGGCTTAATACTGACCATAGCTTGCTCTACATCCAAATCATGGCCGTCAATAAAAGTGTGTTAGTAACCCAGCAACATCTAGGAGTTTCAAATTTTGTAATTCTGTGACAAAGAAGATGAAAGAGAAGCTTAAGCTATTAATTTTATTTTGGAACTGGCAAGTGTTAATACACTTTTTTGATAACAATGCATTAGAGAAGAAACGGGGAAACCATTAACCCTCGTCAACCTTATGTCATGTTTCATGTGCAGTTCAGCAGGCAATATGTTACAGTAGCATACCACTAAACTGTTAACCTTGGAGCTAAAGTCCAGCTGCCAGCTCTTATTTCTGCAAGATAAAAATTAACAGAGATTGTGATACGGAAGACAACTAATCTGAAATGGAGTAAAATCTAAAATTTCAAAGTTATAGAATCATTTTTAAATTTTCAAGGACCATCCCACACAAATTCAATCAGACATCTTGAAGAAGACTGCCTGAAGAGAACATTCAGACAAAACAGATATAACATCCTTCACATCAAGTATGCCGTTTCTGTGAAACAAGGCTACAGATAGCGCAGTTTTCAACAAAATCAGTAGGCTCGTCACCAAATGTAACATCAAGACCATTCCCATCATGGTGAAGAAAAATATTCACCTCCTTAGACCTATAAATACAAACTCAGCCTAAAAAGTCATGAGGATATACTATTTTCCCTGCGAGTGCAGCAAAAGTCTATGTTGGACAGCCTGGCAGATCCACTGAAATCAGATGTTAAGAACACATGAGATATATAAATGTGGGTCAGTCAGAGAACTCTGCCATGGTGGAGCACAGATTTAAGAGGGCGCATCATCGATTTCAGGAGCAGCTCCATGCTGGATAAGGCCACAGGATATACTGATCTCATGATAAAGGAGGCAACTGAGGTCAGACCTCACACCAAAAATTGCAAAAGAGATGGTTTTTCTCTCAATCAATCCTGGCATTAAGATTCATCTCAGGAAAGAAAAAAGGATGTGAGGATCAGAGGGCTTCAGTATTATTAGTGCTGAACCCTTAGGTTCTCCTACTGTAATGTAATTTTGTGTATGATGTTCTGTCATTTGGAGATCTGTAAGCATCGCGTAAATAATATAAAGTTAAACCAGAAGATTATCGGACAAATCAAAAAGATGAGAAGATCAGTACTTAATTTAGAAAGTCTGTAGTTTACGTCTTTGTTTCCGACTGGCCTGACAAAACGCCACAGTGCCCTTTGTAACTTCTGAGCAGCAAGAGTGGAGATACAATACGACATAGACACATCATTATATGACCCAGAAACAGTAACTGTAAAGCCATTAAGAAAGTATTAATTTCATACCCTACAAATCAGTCACCCATTTTTGTGCATTCTTAGTTTGTATCTTTGGTTCAACTCTTTAGGAAGGCCTATTATTCTTAATACTTTCAACGTATATGTCATGTGTGGTACTTTGAACTGAAATTTGTAGAGCAACATTTAAAGGGTTAAAGTTCCATTAAGCTATGTAAGCTCTGGTGACACCTCAATGCAATGAAGACTTCTTGGGCGATCACAGTCAACATTTAGCCTTTACAGACTGTGCCTCCATCATCAGAGGTTAATGTGATGAGTGATGCAATTGATCTTTGTACAAACGCTGCTCTCAGAGTCATATGTCCTTGTCTGAGAGTGCACTAATAGGGAACAGACGATGGAGTGAGGCAGGCAATCATCAAACGGTCCATGTCGCTTAACCTGGACAGTCTGGGATGACAGCTGTCATTGATTTTTCCTTCCATTCTTTGTCTGACTTACTTTGCCAAGTGTGGCAATTAATAGTATAAAATCATGTCACTCATCACATGAACTTCTGATGCTGATGGCACAGACGGTCCCTGGAATATTAATATGTAAATCCATCAATACACAACAAATGTTGCATGTAACAACGCATTCTCTAAAGAGCTGTTTCTATTGTGGCTAGGTATCTGATTTTCTTATTCTGTTGTGTAGTGGCCTAATGTGTTGCTTATATATTCTTGACTTTTATCATAAATGTCACTTTTTACACAACATTTCTTACTATTTGACTATGTTTTGAAGAAAACCAATCATCAGGTTCTCTCTAGTTATACCCACACTATTACACATCACATAATAGCTGCTATAGGTTTGTATTTAGTTGATGAAAACATTGTAGATAAAATACAATAAAATAATCTACTAGTGGTATGTTAAAATCTCTAAAATAATGAATTATAGCACAGTGAAATTCTGTTGTTATGTTGCTGCTGTTTCCTTGTAAATAAGATATGTTTATTATGTTATATCATATAATATTGTGTAATATGAGGTTACATATATGTAACAAACAACACACCAATCCATAGATAAGAAATGCATATCACAATATTATAACAGAACATTGCACTTCTATAACCCATTATTATTCAGATTTTAACACACCGCTAGTGAATTATTTTATTATGTTTTATCCACAACATTATCATCAATAAAATAAGAATGTAATGCACACACCTGTTATTTGCACTGAAGATGTGCAATAGCTTGGGTAAAATCTGAATGACGCTGACTATGACCGTTTTAATTCAAAACACGCTCTTCAGCATTAATGATCATTTGTAAACTTGTGAGAAATTTATGGAAAATTTGACAGTGATAATAATATAAAGATCTTCTTTTACAACATGTTTTGGCTTAACTAACCATCCTCAGGTAGTGACATGAAATACTGTAATATCATTCAGTGAACTGTGATATATTATATATTGAGCATAACAATATAAAAGTATAAGATATAAACCATGCTGAACTATGGTAATATATTTGTTAAAATGTTAAAAATTATAAAATGATATATTCATGTAGTATATAGCCTAGCAGTTCAGCAGTGGGTGCTCCTGCATCATCAATGATTACCACAATATTTATAAAATACCAAGAGCATAATCAGATATTGAAGTTACTAAGTGAACACAGAATCATAGCATATTACAGCTCAAAAGACAGCATTTCATGTCACACAGATTATATACAATAGGTTGTACTGAATTTCAAATACCTCCTGATTGTGAATAATTAAGCTAAAACAAATTGTAAAAAGCAAATATCTGGTATCATTAACAATAATTATTCAAAGTATATACTGTTAATAAATGCATGTGGCATGCAATAAATGTTTGTGTTGGTGGATTTATACATTATCATTCCTTAACATTACCACAAAATTATGCTAAGTACAAATTAGTCCCTGAAATGTTTTGTATTAACCTTCAGAAGCCTATACAATCATAAACTGGTCTTTGAATTGCAGGTATACAAATATAACTGAATATTAAATAGAATGATAAACAGGAAAACTCCAATCTCACCTAGCTCAAGAAGACCTCGTTGCATTGTCCTTAGTTTCTCTGCCCTAACCCATCATGATAGACACCTTCGACTTTTGCCTTCATTCACAATCAGCGGCAACAGAAGATAACTTAAAACACTCTACCTTCCCATCATGTGTTTCGGCATTTTATGCATATCCAATCTGTAATTATATGAATATATCAGAATGCACTGTCTGATCCTTTCATAACCAGATATGACATTACACAAACCATCTACAATTATGTATCATTGTTAAAATGAAGAAAGGCAATTTACATGTTACTCAGCGTTATTACTATCATAGAATCATTCAATCCACAAGACGCAGTTTCATGTACTCAAATGGCAGAGTTTAGCTGTCAGTTATCTTATGTATCAGAGTATGTGCTTACATATCTTACTGAAATAAAGTCTGGTGCTGTATGTTCCATACTGAAGTGCCCAGCAATTTAAATGTGAGTTTATAATCAATTAACTAATGGGGTTAGACGCATTGAACCTCGAAGGTCAAGACTCCTTTAAAATAAATGTCACAACATAACCTAGCCTTGAGGAAGAATTTATCACACTAATTGTTACTGCTTGCAACTAAACTACAGTTCTCTAAAGATATGCATTCTAAAATCTACCAGTAGAAACCATTCAAGAACACAATGAAGAGTCTTCTTACTCAATCAGATGTGACTAGGATTTCATTGGACTTAATCCACTGCAAAAGCCATAGATCTTACAGTCAAGAATACTCTTCATTTGATTTGAATTTTGATCAGTACACATTGTACACAACAAGGTTGTAAATCAGGTGTGGATGAAATAGAGCCCACAAAAGAAATCAGTGAGGCCCTTGACTTTGTTCAAATATTAACAATAATTTTAGTGCAATGCCTGCTGAAGTTCCAATATGTAATCTGAAATGATAAGAAGTCCAATAAGAGGGGTTATAAATAAATAACATCTGAGACCACACTAATCTTTGTTACTCAGACATAGGAGTCAAAACAAAGAAGGTGTATTGGACCAACTCCCTATTCCCGATGTTATCGTAAGAGGGAAACATCTGCATCAGCTGAATCTTGCGGGGAAGAAATCAAGGATGCATTTGACCCATAAGTGTGCACCTTGGTTTTAATCTCATCATGATGCTGAAAATATTTGCCTTCAAAATGCTTCATCGGTGGTCCAAAGATGTCAAAGTCATTGGGGACAAGTTCCGTGTTGTACGGCGGATAAATAAAACATTCTGAGAAGTAGCGTTGTGGCAGGCCTGTAAATGGACTGTCACATTCTCTCTGAGCAAGTCCAGACATTTCCTTCACAAAGCTTTCTTCAGGTGGTGCAGCAGTGGTCTGCTTTCACTGTTGTCTCATGGTCCAGCAACTGGAGGAGGAGAAAACCTTGTGCATCCCCAAAATCCTATCATCATCATCCCCACAGACTGTATGGTCTTGAATTTCTTTATCACAGGAAGTGTGATATGTTTACACTCCACTGATGCTCCCTCTGCTGTAAAGATGAAGCGAAAAACCCACATTTCATCCCCAGTGATGATGTGGCTGAGCAACTCAAAATTTCCCCTTTTGCAGACTTAAGAGCACTATGAAATTAAAATTCCTGGCAGATTAAAAAGGCATTTTAGCAGGTGGAAGTGTAATAAAGCTTCATCTACAAGGTATAAACTTTTCTGAAAGAAATACTAGTAAATATTTCACAATTCCATTACCTCTAGATTCCATTCATTATTATATGACAACCTTCATCTTATAAATTAAAATATCGTAACTGCCTAAAACTCACTAAAGGAAACCAACTGTGCAAGAAAGTGCAGCAATTATGCGAATAAATACGTACGTAGTTCAATTTTTTTTTGGTAGATTCTAGAATCTCATATAGTTCTTTAAAACTTTGGCCATTTTGTCATATTTGCCGGCTTAGATGTTGTAAATTTCAAATGCATTATGACATTTAAAGAATGAGCTTAGAGCCAAACAGAGCCTACTATTTAACATGTGATACACTCGCCATTATGCCCTGCCCTGGGCTCCAACTCCTCTTTGGTAGGATTTTGTAGATTACCATTAACATAAATGTTATTTTTCCCTTATTAACAATCTCAGTTCTGGATATATTACACTGTTTTCATTGCTTGTCTTAATTTCTGCTTCTTCTGTCATGTTATCATTTGCAAAATACTTATTTTTCTTGTCATGATTTAATTTATTTCTTTAGCAATTTATCAATGCAAATTATCTTAACAGTTTTATACTTCCTACATAACTAATATGAAGAATATTATTAAATTATTAATAACAGTGAACATTGCACAAATACTGGTGGCATTTCTGGGAGGGATTCGGCTTCATTTTAAAAATGAGGAGATGAAAGTATGTTACCAGATTTCTAAACATTCCATTAATATTTAAAAATGAACTTCTATAACCACAAAAGTATATGCTGTATATAAACACCACAAGTAAAGAATTAGTATCTCAATATTTACTATATTCTCACCATCAATACAACTATTTATCATGTAATATAATCTCATCCTCAACTCGAGAAATGTTCTAACGTCTGTTAAGAATAGATATGGATGCGAGGCATGCGAGTTTGATATAATTCTACACTCCAACATACGTCAGTAGAGTGTTTGTCTCTGGCCAGTCCTTGCAGTACCTCTGATGGTCTTCATCATGGACCATAAGAGAACAGTCATTCAGTCTTCACCGCAGGTGCTTGTGGTCCACCAGCAGCTCCCCCAGCTCCAACAAAGCTATGAGGTGATGATGTTACTAATGAGATAGGATTCCCTATTGCTGACAAAGGTCCCCCAGCTAAAGAGTTGGCAATAGAAGCAAACATGCTAGAAGAATTAGGACCAGCCACAGAACAGATTGTTGGACTTCCCATTGCAGCACTTGGAGGGTTGATTCTCTTTTCCTTTTGGCGTCTGGAAATGAGTCAGAGAAAATAATTAAACAAACAGCAGTGGGTTCGAAGACAGTGGGAGGCTTGATTTGGTAGAATAAATTTATGTTTATTAAAATTTACTTCCATGACCTCTACGTAGACACACGTGTAACAACAAATACTGAATCCCCAGTATGTTTGAACATGAGAAATATTCTCCTGCAGACAGAAGTGGGTCTGTAGAATTCAAATATCACACAACCACGGGCTGGAATACATATCGATATGTCAAGGAGGCCTACGGTCCTCGCAATTTCTAAATCTGGAAGATATGCAGGTTCGCGGATTATGTGCGTTATTACTGCTGTGGTCTGTATTGAAAGGTAAAGTTATCCTTGCGCTTGAGAACCACATCACGTACAGTTCACAACCGTAATCTTGAGACTTGCAAAGTATGCAGGAATTTGGAAGGGGAAAAGGCATGGCAGACAGCATGGATCTGCAACTATTACCTGAGCAAAAAACATTTACTACTTATTGCATAATGGCACTACACAAGCATACATACTAGTGGCTAATATGTTCTGAACTGATGCTATGCGGACACCACAACTCCATACTTTTTCCTTCACCCTGCAAGTCTCAAGATTACAGACACAAACTGTACATGTATGGTGAAGTGGAGTTAAAGCTCCATACAACATCAACCTCAGAACTAGATACAAAGTCAGCATCCAGGTCTACACTATGGACCTTTCATTACTCACTGGAGTAAAATTCTATGTGGATCTCACAGCTGGTCCGGACTCATGCAAAGACAAAAATTCCAGTCCCTGCCCATTCATACAGTTCACTTCAACTTAAGATATTTCAAATCATATCATAATTTTTTCTGACTGGTTTTACTGATTACTTTTCTATATGAACACATAGTTACTGATTCTTTCATTCCCTAGCAAACGTATTCTGGCCCTTACACCACCAACATAATACGACTGCACGAGAAAGCACTGATGATCCTTTAAAGGGCAGAATGCACTTTTCATAAAGCAAAAGAATCAGTGACCAAGAACTGATGTTATTTCATGTAAATATACTTAATCTTTGTGATGCAGTGGTACAAGGCCGCATTCATACAAAGGGCTATTTCATGAACAAAGAAAGGAGAAGATCAATTTCCTTTTCAATCGGAGACTACAGAACATGTCAAATATGACATAAACATACCTGTTGCAGAACCAAACCCGGACCACTTCTTTCTCCATGGTAAGGCTCTCGGCTAGCACTGCTATCTCTTCAGATGTGGGTTTGGGATTCTGAAGGAATGCTTTCTCCAATGCTATTCTTACACTGGTCTCAATAGACGTTCTCTTCTTTCGACGTCTCCCTATGGCTTCGGGCGTTGTTAGGGGATTAGTCAAGGAATTTGGATTGTTAAGGGAGTTGTCAGCATCTTCAAGCCATTTCTGAAGTAGGGGCTTTAGCTTACACATGTTCTTAAAGGACAGGTTCAGAGCTTCAAACCTTGAGATAGTAGTCTGTGAAAAGTCATTCCCATAGAGTTTTCCCATAGCAAGTCCAACATCGCCTTGCGTAAAACCCAGCTTGATCCTACGCTGCTTGAATGTCTTTGCAAACTGTTCTAGCTCTTCCAGGTCTGTGGTTTCTTCTGGCGACGGTTCTAACATCCGTGACTGAGGGGTTCTGATGTGATGATGTGGCACTCCAGCTGGTCCTGATGGAGGTAGCTGTGACTGATGATTATGATGATTTACACTGTTATGATGGTGTGTGAGAGCTGAGTGATGGTGAGAATGGTGATTAGAGGGACTGCTGTGGTGATTCTGATGTGTGCTGTTCTGTTGTTGCTGCTTTGTAAGCTGTTGCAACTGTTGAGCTGCTTGCACAACAGCTTGCTGTACCTGTAACGAGATCCACGTCACAACTTTATTTGTTTACTGAGGCTTTACAAAGCATTATGACGGTTTAACATTTATTAGACATAGTTATGGTTTATGCATGATCCAGCTGGCCATGTGTCGAAGTACTAGACCATCAACCATCAAACCCTGGAGATGAAATCTGGCCAGCATCCTCATACTACAGATTTAAATACCCTGCCACTATATGATAACAATTCAGGGACTATTCAGAGCTTGGGTTAGTGTCCATGGCTCACTGCCCAATAAAAGTATATAAACGTTAATATAAAATAAAGAGATAAACGACAAAGAATGTGTGCATGCATTTGTGGAGCTCAATGCAAGAATCAGCAAGTAATTTAAACTAAAGTTACCAAACATACTGTAAAAGAGCAGATCAGAGTGGTTTGTTTATGTTATATGAATGGAAAATAACAGACTGCCAAGAACAGCTACACGTACTAGAAAAACAAGATGGTCCATTGGGAGCAAAAACAAAGTGGGGAGATGAAGTGCAAGTCACCATGCAAAATAGAAACATGGACAATCTTCAGATTGTGGTCTTAAGGAGCTGTGTCACATAATCTTGCTGGAACATACAAACGTTTTGGAGAAACATGCTTGCTCCATTTTCAGGGTTGACAGGGACTATTTAAGAGTTCAGGTTGCTATTCGTAGACCAATGCTTCAACTCTGGCAATGGAGACATGTTTCTTCAAAACTCTGGTATACAACCACTTCATAGCGCATCAACCCAGAAGATCATATCTGAACTCATACAAAAGCAGATACCTCAAATCCTACAATCCTACATTCTTGGATGATGATGATGATGAAATCTGTTTCTCAATTAAGTCTAGTTAATCAGGACAAGACTTCCCCCTTTGGAAGGAATTTTTTACAACTATGATGACTTGAACTGAAATAAATCTCACACCAATACAATACAAAGAGACTCTCTTACATAGTTAAGTATATTTCCAAAAATACGGGCATAAATAATAAGGGAACAGATTGGTAAAACTTGAAGTTTACAATTATGAAGATGACTGTCTTTCAGGATGTTGCACCACGTGGTCTGGTAGAAAATGACTGATGTCTCAGAGGTACTTACTGGCTCCATCATCAGGGGATGCAGCAAATGCCCCAATGATGAAGGGAGTAAGCAGCTCTGGAGAGACAGACTGTGACTTTTGTCTCAAGCATAAATATACAAAGCGAAAAGTTGTACAGCTCATGACAGATATAAAGGATTTTCTATAATTCATTTTACCTCCCAGAGCACTGGAAGAGACATTCTCCCTCTTTGCAGCACAATTTTTTCTGGATTGGTTCCTGCAGTTTATGCTTCCTATCTGAAAAACCTGATCAGTGAGATGGCAAGCCGTTTGTTTTGAAGCACAAATTCTGAAAATAATCTCACAGTGGTGTGGGTAAACCAATTTTGAAATACTGTTCAACAAAAGGCATGAGCAGATCCCTGAATTTTGTAGAATTTAATGCTAGTGGTTCTGTTTGTGTTTAATAAGGAAAACTGTTACCCTTATTGGTAATTAGATTATAATTAATGAAGACATTATCAGCACCACACTATCTAACTGCAGACAGCCTTCTCAAGTCCTACACAAATAGTGGTTAAGGATAATCCACTGGCAATAAGCTGTTTACTTCCAAGTTACAGGCATCTAAACTACAATGCAATACTAAAACTTTGCATTTTAATTAGCATTCCATCTATGAATAGATCACTGAATCACTAGAAACATGGACATGCATTGATTTGCTTTGTTCTGCTGGATTAATGTTACAACAGCATACATGAAACTGAAATATGTACCATAAATGTTACTTCTAAGCACCTAGAAAGGGTCTAATGCACTCTTCTAATACACTGCCTATTAAAGTATACAGCAATACAGTTTATTTAAATCGACTGGGATGCTAGTGTAATTAAATGTTGCAGAAAATAGTATTAAAAATATATTAAAATTAGCCGTCAATCACAATATAATATAATTAAAAGATTAAAATATCATTTTACGTTCCCTATCGAGTACTCGATTTACATGTGGAACATACACGACATGTTTCGGCTATATATAGCCATCATCAGGTGATATGTATATAAACTTTTCACTGAATTACTGATTTTTAATGATTTTTAGTTTTCATTTTTCTTATCATGTTCTTGTCCTTTATATTGTTTCTTCATTCGTTGTAGTATCACAGGTCACTAATATGTTCCACATGTAAATCGAGTACTCGATAGGGAACGCAAAATGATATTTTAATCTTTTAATTATCTTATATTGTGATTGACGGCTAATTTTAATATATTTTTAATACTATTTAAATAAATCACAATATGACGCATCTACAATATCTTAGAAGTTGCAGAAAATGTTCAAGAAACAAGGAAATAGGATTTAAATACTGTCAAACCACAGACTTCAGTTAGTGTTTGGAATTACACCTCTGACAGACATCATGCAAGGTGATACCTCATAAGGAATTTTCAGTAAAGATGTTGGAAGATACAAAAAAGTCTTCACAATGGTGACTTAAACCTCCCACAAATCATTCTTGAATAATCTGTGGGTGAGTTTGCCCCCACATGAACTGCGATTCCTTCCTCATTCCCACAGTTAACCAACGTAGGGGGTTATGCAGATACGAGTAACCTTATTTCTTCGCGTCTCCCCAAGAAACAGCAACTCTGCCTCTATGCACACGCAACTTACACATAAATTTCCTTTTTATATTTCAATATTTATGTTTAAGTTTACTTGCGTTTCAGAGGTGTATGCTGCCTCTGAAATCTCAGTAAACTTCTATCAGACTACGTTGCAGTACAACTCAGAAGATGACCACTCTCACTCTCACTGCTGTGAGAACTTCGGATTCTACTTATCCTCAAATAATTTCTGTGCGTTAACTGTTTGTCATATATATCACATGCTAAAGTTCCAAAAATGGTGTTCCAAATAGTGCTTAATCTTTTGAGATATACTGATGAACCCACATACTATTCAAGAACATATTTTGTATTGAGTGGTAAAATGTGGGACGTATATTCTTAAGGTATATGGAAACTCGTGACCTGCAACCTGTCACCTAAACTGTTTCAGACGTCATGATTTTAAATATTTTTATGTAGAACTGGATAAGAACATTTCTGAATGATGTATTGGAAAGAATATTTTCAAAAATGTTGTTGTGCAAGACTGACCTACTAGGGTTATACACGCCAGCAAATGCCACGGCTGTCCTTTTTCCTTCATCTTATGTCTTATTCTACGCCCTCATTTCTGATTATGACCATACTCCATTACAATGCTTTTACGAAGCGTGCATACAGTCAAACGAGCAACTGCTTCTTAGACAATTAATGCACAGCACTCATTGTGGTAGCACTGCATTACCACGAGAACACTTGAAAGAAGACCAGCATAAGAGACTTTAATAGACTCCTTCCAGTAATTTATTTGGCACACTTTTGTCTTTTAGTGTGTCAGATAATGTGGGTTGCATTATACTGTCATATGAAAAAAGAGTAAAGCTGTCCCACTATGCACCATGTAGGCGCTTGGGGGAGACTGTATAGCTCCTACTCATTCTTAACCTCGGCACTAGATGGGGGTGAGTGGTGAGCATCACGCCTCGGCCGCGCTTTACCCCCGGGAAAGGACCCCGGTACCCATTGGATAGGAGGCTGGGTGGACCCCAGAGCCGGTCTGGACGCAGAGGCTAGAAGAAAATATAATTTGCCTCTGTAAGGCATTGAAACCCCAGCCATCAAATCCATAGTCAGTCACTATACTGACTGATTAAATGCTCTTTCACAATCCAAAAATGGTGTCTATAAATCACGTTCTCTTCTTTTATCGGTCAATAGCTTAAGTCAAACTACCAGTTCATTGCATTAATGATTTCACTGGAAGTAATTTTCGGCTTCAGCTACACGCTGTTCAGAGCAAATTTTTGTTATTGTTTTTAATATATTCTGTACCATGTGTTCATTAAGCCTACTCTTTTACAACTTTTTTAATATTTCTGTCTTTATTGAGTAACCTACTGCAGACAGACATGTACACTATGCACATGGGCTGTGTAGTACACGGCGCACATGTTCACATGTAGCTTTACAAATTACTAGCGTTCTTCCACATTATTAGGCTTATGGTAATTTCTTTTATTGTTTAACCATCTAGGCTTTCATACCTACCAAATCATGATCTGTTCCAATGTCATCTCCTCTGACATCTTGTATTAATTTTTAGATGTTAACTTTTACTTTTTACTGTTCATTATTAAAATATTATGTGTACAGAAGTCAGCTGTCTTTTTTACCAGTATTATTAATTGTCATTCTCCATTATTCCCCAACTTACTAACTAACTAACTAACTAACTTAACTAGATGGTTTACGGAACCCAAAGGTTCATCACCGAATTAACCAAAGCCCTCCACCGGACCCTGTCCTGGGCCAACAAAATCCAGTTTCCTTCAACTCCTATCTCCCGTAGATCCCGCCTGAGATTATCCTCCGATCTACGTCTAGGTCTCCCCAGCGGTCCCTTCCCCTCAGGCTTCCCAAATAGTGGACCCAACCAACCAGATGGCTTACCGAACCCGAAGGTTCATCACCGAATTAACCAAAGCCCTCCACCGGACCCTGTCCTGGGCCAACAAAATCCAGTTTCCTTCAACTCCTATCTCCCGTAGATCCCGCCTGAGATTATCCTCCGATCTACATCTAGGTCTCCCCAGCGGTCTCTTCCCCTCAGGCTTCCCAAATAGTGGACCCAACCAACCAGATGGCTTACCGAACCCGAAGGTTCATCACCGAATTAACCAAAGCCCTCCACCGGACCCTGTCCTGGGCCAACAAAATCCAGTCTCCTTCAACCCCTATCTCCCATAGATCCCGCCTGAGTTTATCCTCCCATCTACGTCTAGGTCTCCCCAGAGGTCATTATTCCCCAACTCCAGCAGTAATTTGTCTACTTATTTATTAACGGCTATCGGAAGAACTCCAGTGGCCTTGAAATAGCTTTATTACACAATTCTTGCTAAGGAAGAGGAATGAGGAGGAATTACTTGTTTATAATTTATTTAATGACACTTTTTCAGTGGGTCAGATTATACAGTGTCAAATGAGAGGATGAAAGTGAATAATGAATTAGAAAATGATGTGAAAGGAAGTGGTCATGGCCTAATTTAAGATATTTTCCTGGCATCTGTCTGAAGGATCTGAGGAAAACCACAACTGTACTTAAAGAAATTAAACGTACTGTGTAATTTTCCTCATTCTCAAGTTTCCCATCCTATTTGAACCTGAAACTACACATTTCTCTGGCAATGGAGCATGGGCCTCTCATGCACGGCAAGAAGTGGCCTTACAGCCAATACAGGTAGAACTACAGAGTGCTAGACAAGAAAGGAAACTTACGTGCATGCTGTCAAACCAAGAATAATTCAATGTGCAATGTGGACAAACACAGATAAGCAAGCATTTGTATGCTGGTTACCTGTGCTGCCTGGGACACTACGGGGACACCTCCTCTTGGTGGGAGGTTTTGATGAGCAAAGCTCTGCTGGAGCAAACCCTGCAACCAGCCACCAATGTCAACACTACTGAACACACACAAGATATGCAGGTTAAAACTTTTGAAACATGACCTACATTAAAGCTGGACTGTTTAAGACATAATAAAAGCACGAAAGTTCTTAAAGATGCAAATAAGAGTTATCATAGATTTTATAGTCACTTGATCATTGGCTTCATATAATATGATTATGTACGCTACTAGTACAAAATCAGCAGTTACTCTGCTGTTTACAAACTCAGTTGTTTGTATCCAACCTTTGCTACTTTAAATATAAAACCTTTGCCACCGAGCCCATACATCAGCTTGTTCAACTGATTTCACATACTCAGAATATATTTCACATAATAAAGTCACTTAGTAATCGACGTGCATCTGACTCTTCAGAGCCAAATTCTAATTGCCAGATTTATTCAGGAAAAACTGGAATTCCCTATATTTTAAACACAGCCACACTCTCAAACAGTTGCGCTCAGTTCACTACAAACAAAAAAGGCTTCATATTGCATGACATTCTGATGACCAGATTAAAAAAGAAACAAATGTACGATCATTGTCGAGCCATTTGATAGCGTAAAGCTTGTGTAACACCAGACTTAATGAAATGTGGATATCTACTTGAAAATGGCAATCTAACACATATTACTGGTGGCAAATATTTTTTTATTTACCTTCAAGAGCGTATTATAATTTACCAAATTTTCAAATGTGAGTTTACTTTAATGTAGGGAAAATGCGTAGGAAGAAATTCTACCTGCAGATACAGTTTAGCATTCGTGGCATGTTTACGGTTCATCACCTATGATAGATCTTCCAGTCTCAGTACTTGCAAAACCACTTACTTCACTTCTTTGTTAAGAGCCATAACAACTTCGAATCACAAAGTGATATCACTAAAAGGACAAGGCGCAGGGATGTGGCAACGCTACTGACTGATCTTTGGACCACAGAAAGCCTCTGATCCTTCAGGTTGTAGGAACCCAGAGCCTTGGAGTATAGCTGGGCCCCCTGTCTCCGGGAGTTACAAATATGGAGGCCTGGTCCTCCAGGAGTGTGGGGCTAACAACCTCACACCATAAAAATAATTATTATGGAACCTCAAGAGAAGTCTTGGAGCAGACTGAAATTGGTAATTGCTAAGATTGGTAAGGAGGAAATATGCCAAGACACAGTTGGACGATATAGCCTACATGACGACACGAAAGGGTAATAAATAAATAAAGATTTGGTAGTAAAAGAACAGAGTGGATCATCAATTGGTAATTCAAGATCATTGCATCGAGGTGATGGAGAGTTTGTGTATCTGAGTCCATGCATTACCAGTGATAACAATGAATACATGGAAAATGTTGGCTAACGAGGCCCACATCTCATTAGTGGCAGTGATGAGAAGTGGGGATACACACAGGAAAATAACGTGTCTTCATGTATGGATGTAAAATCTGGGTGCGGTCCCTGAAAACAGAAAACGCCCTCAAGGTGTTTGAAACACAGAAAGGCAGAAAACTGAGGAGGCCATGGCCCGATGGATGGATGGATGGATGGACGGATAGATCACTAAAAGGAAGTCGGATGTGTATGAATTCAGGCTAATAATCTAGAAAAGATTCTCAGAATGGTAGGTCATGGTCAATAATCAAAGGCCTTCTTTTCATATTTTGTAAGCTGGGGTAGCTCAGTCAGTATAGTTACTGGTTATGGACCGGACGACTAGGGTTCGATCCCCGATGGGGACAGAGGATTCTTCCTGTAGCTTCTGCATCCAGGCCGGCTCTGGGCCCACCCAGCCTCCTACTCAATAGGTACTGGGGTCCTTTGCTGGGGGTAACATGCGGCCAGGGCATGACGCTAACCACTCACCCCTACCTAGTACTGAAGTTAAGAATGAGTCGGAGATATACTTCTTCTCCCCCCCAGGTACCTGCATGGTCTATAGAGGGACAGCTTTGCTTACTTATCTTCACATTCTTGACCTGCAATGACTAATGAAACCATAAAAATACCCCCGTTAGGATAGCTGCCCTCTGGTCTGAGTTTTTAAACCCAAGACTTTGAGTCTACGATGAAGAAGTGATAAGTGGTAAAGTAAGTTCCCACGGTTCATACATAAAAATAGGATGAGATCTGTCAAGTGATGAAACTTCCATGATATTTTGTGCCAAGATCAAGAACACTGACTGTAACTTTGTCTGCACAGTCTATTTGTTGTGCTTTGGTTTTCAAACACGTCAGTGCATTCTGATAAGTCATGTACGTTCCATATCAAATTAACTGCATGTAAATTCTTTACTTTTCTGTTATGCAGATTAATAAGATCTATTAATGGTGATTGGGAACAAGTGTATCCGTGAATAACCCTACCCAACACCCTTCACTTTTCTCATCAGCTAGAACTCTGTTTTGTTATGTTTGCAATAGCAATCTCATTATGTTTCTCTACATAAACCATAATGTCATATTATGTATAACATCTGATAAGTTCCTGAGCGCTATTACAAATACTTCTCGGTTGTTTTTGTTTGTTTTATTGCCAAAAATAAATAACCAGATTTTGTGTCAAGTGGTAAAATGAGGACTGAATTTTCTTGGGGCATTTGAAAAGCTTACGATCTTCCACTTGTCACGATCCCCTTTTCCGTTCTATGAGCCTAATTTAAATTATTTTCTATGTAGCACTGGATTGGGAAATTTGTGAATTCTGTGTTAGAAAGGACGTGAAAAAATGTGGTTGTGGCCTATTTTGATACTATGACTCATTTGCCTGAAACAACTAAGGGCAACATGAACATAGACAGGACTGCCAATCTCTCAACTATAATCTTCTACAAAATGTGTTTATGTTGTTCATCTATAACATTGTCAAAACTGGCCAAGTGATAAAGGATCTTATTTAATATGTGATTATGATATGACGCGAGTTGTCTCGATGCCAGACTGGGAACAATGAACCGAATTACTGTGCCAGTGTTTCTGCATTTTCTATAATGTCACAATTTAGCAAATGGCTCACGAAGAAGTGAAAGAATTTTTATATATCTTGGGCTCTATTGGGTGAGGCCGATGTATTCAAGTAACAGATAAAAGATGAATCTTAAAAATTGGTAAACTGCAAGAAGTACTTTCAAATGTAGAGTAATGTGACTTAAGAGCGTGAAGCACGAAGATCTGGAGCCTCGCCGGCCTTCGTGTTCACTTACTGCAGATGTAGAGATCAGAGATAA
The DNA here is from genome assembly GCF_977971745.1 of Zootermopsis nevadensis. Lineage (NCBI taxonomy): Eukaryota > Metazoa > Arthropoda > Insecta > Blattodea > Termopsidae > Zootermopsis > Zootermopsis nevadensis. The sequence continues at coordinate 18,476,433 of NW_028259152.1, read as the reverse complement.
AACATCAGATGAACAGAGAGACAGAAAGAAGGCACAATCTATCCACTGAAAACACTTTATGGAAAGAACATACAAAATTGCGCATTGCAGGTTTCTGCATTAATCTTTATGGAACGTTGTGAAGCGTAAGCATCTCAGATTAAGTTTCTCCTAGCAGCCCAAATTTCAAACCCTATATTTATATCTTGTATACAGTTCTGCAAAAGGTTCTGCTTTAAATATCAGGCGCAGAAAACTCCTAAATACAACGCTGCTTAAATGTTGATAAACGCTTCATCTTCACTTCTACTAAAACAGTAGAATTTAAATTAAAATTAAAAGGTGCCTGCTCTGAGCCTTATAGTAAAAAAAACAGTTTGCTTTGATTAATTCTTTTCTGAGAGTGTGACCCCTGATTGGAATATACACACAAAAATTAAATTAGTGATGACAAATATTTAATTGAACTGTATATTCTCGTTGCTTGTAAAAGTTAACTTCTTCGCAATCACAGCAACGTCATCGCAACTGTTGCAGGAACTTAAGGTATACGAGTCCTCGTATTCATGCGCAAGCTAGTGTAAAAAGTATACAAACACGCACGACGTACAGCAGTCTGTCATTTACTGACATCCGGAGTCTGATAAGTCTTTTTTTATTCATGGCCCGAATCGACTCAGTTTAGTAATAATGGGACGGAAGAAAAAATATTGTTCCGGATGTTCTTCTCGCGTCTTCTTCAAAAGGTCGTCAACCCAAGACGGTTTGGGATAATCAGGGAAGCAGTTAAAATGTAAATGCCCAGAAAGAATTGTGTTCTGAATGGATTCTGCAAGAGGCCTAAGTAGTCAATAATTCAGCATGAAGTCCGAGGCTCACCTGGTTCTGAAGAAAGAACTGCGCCTGTGCCGGTAGCTGAGCTCCAGCACCCGGCTGAAACAAGACGTACTGCTGAAACTGCTGCTGTAGCGTTTGGTGGTGTTGCTGAAGAGTCTGCTGGAGCGCCTGCAGTTCTTGTGGGCCAAGTGCAGCCAGGTTAGGAAGCGCTGGGATCTGCCCCACTGCAGCCACAGCGAGCTGGTTCTGCAGGAACAATTGCTGCCCCTGCGCCCCCAGGCTCATCAGCTGCGGACAGACACAGACACGAGCGCACGTGAACACGACATCCTGTGTGGACTGCGGTCTTCTGGGCTATGACGCCACTGCCCTAAAATTCTAACCAAAGTAATGACATAACCTAACCTAACCTAACCTAACCTAACCTAAACCCAAACTAAAGAACTAACCTAACCTAATGGATTTGTCTCGATTTTCCTTAATCTTTCAAACTTCTTGCAAAAATATGAAACATTACTATCCAAATAAACAGATTATATACACAACAGCCTTCACACATTCAGTTCTGTCCAATTAAGATCAATTTCAGGAGACAACAAAGAAGGACAGACAAAATGGTGTCAAGGAAAGGGGAAGGGAAGTAGGCAAAATAAATGCAACGTGGAAAAACCGTACATAGGCGAAATGTATGTGGATACAGTGTCCTGATGATATTGAAGTGAAACGGATGACATTTGTTTTGGAGAACCCCATAAGAACTGTGGTAAGGTTTTTGACGTGACACAAGAAACTGCTTTTAATTTCCTGTTATCGTCAGTAAAATGCCAGTGATCTACAGCGTCTTCTTCACATCATTTTTCGTAGCATGAAAGTTGTGTTCAAGCACTTTCTATGTCCTACGTCTATTTCATCAACAATATCAAATATGCAAACAAAATCACTGATACTGGAGAATACTTTAAACATTTTCATGTTGATACTAAATGATTTCTATATATATATATATATATATATATATATATATATATATATATATATATATATATATATTGGGTTGAACAGAAAGTTTTTGCGTTTTTAAATGAAAGTCATAATCATGTTTTTTTTTAAAAAAAAAATATTTGCAATATTTAATTAATTATATAATTTTCGTTGCTTGCTATTGTCGTCTACCAACCTACCACAAGCTTTTCAATTCCGGATTTTTCCTTGTTCTTTAAATGATTTTGAGGTGATCTGAGTATATGATAATCGGATGTCCTAATTCAGTTCCTTGTTTTTGCTGTCGTGGTGAAAGACAAATCCTTTTCTGTTGACGAGATGTGAACATTTTTCTGTAAGGCATTCGCTTACGCGGTGCAACTGTTGATAGTAAACTTCTGGATTTACGGTTTTCCGTTCAACCCGATACCACAACCCATAATGGCTTAATTTTGAACTCAGAGAAACATTCCATAAGACAAATTCCAGTGTTTCATTAGCTTTTAATTATTTATTGCATATTTTTGCGTAAAAATATACCGGCATTTCTAAATTTCCATTCTGCGCACTGCGCATGCCTCAGAGCGGTACCTGGTTCAGGGACAGCTGTCCTGCCTGAATGGCGGCTAGGGCCGCCTTGACGCTCGTCGCGGCAGCGGTCGAGCCATTGGTCGACGTCACCTGACTACTGACCCCGGAGCTCGGAGAACTGGACGTGCCGTTCGCTTGGCCACTTCCGCCGGAGTTGCGCTGAGAAACTTCAGTCACCTGTAGGCAACACATTAAACGGGCATGTCAGTTGGGTTGCCTACAATAACAGGGGCGCAACCAAACTCAATAGGGCCGGCCAGAGAGAGACACTGACACTGCGACGGGGGAAAGAGTAGTCGTCTTTGAACGCTAATATAAAATTAGCACTGTTTCAGATTGAAGTGCGTTTTGTCATCGAGTTGTAAAAATCTTTTTCATTTCTGTTTAAATTTGAATGCTCACATCCTAACTGTAAAAACTAATGCCACATAAGACCTTTACGGCCAAACTTCGTATTTGGTTGTGTATTCCACCTGCAGGCCGAGCGTTCTGAACTCGTGCGTGGTTTCCTTTACTCTCACTAGATGGCAGATCGGGCAGTTTCTAAAAACCGAATACACCTCCATCGCATAAACTTCTCAATTTGCGATACAAAAGTTATAAATGACAGAACGTTATCAAATAAGGCTGAGGAATAAATTAACAAAAATTTTATATGTTTTGTTGTTTCAAGGAAGGATCATAAACTGAGGGCGTTTGAGAATAAATTGCTGAAAGATTGCAGCGCGTGACAAGAATAAAGCAACCGCAGAACAGAGGAAATGGCACTAAGAAGGGGTGTACAATTGTTAAGCTTTACCAAACAAACATTTCGGTGATTAGACAAAGAAGGATGCGGCGAGCGACACCTGTAACACGAGTGAGAAATGTGGCAAAGTTAGTGGTGAACCTGAGGGAAAGCCGATGCTTTAAAATGGTGTGTTCAGGAAAACTTCCAGTGAAACAGTTTCACAAAAGGCGAGACATTTCTTGATCCGCTGCGAGCTACAGCTTATCAACAAAACATCTTGTATCGCACCAACTTCCCTCTCGGCACTTGCAAAATTGGTAAGTTCGCCCTTTCTTGAGCACTGCGTTGGTGCTGGAGCGTCTCTCTGTGGCCGCGGGGGGGGGGGGGGGGGTTTCTACGCCGGGCCGCGTCTCCGAGTTCAATGCGATGCGATGTATTCATGATATTCAGTAGTGCACTACGTAAGCCGGTCAGTCAGTCAGTCAGTCAAGATGGACTTGCAAATATACGGACAGGGACAAGACACAGGAAATTTGACTGCTGTGGGAAAAGACGAGGTGGGGCCTTCCCGAACAAACAGCTGTTTTGGGGGAGGAAAGACGTTAGGACGCCAGAACGTGAAGCCGACATATGAACGTGTAATGTGGTCGGTGCGGAGGTATCACGTGTTCTCTGCACGAGCTGTGTGAGTGAACGCGCAATGGAGAGGTCGCGTCCCGTCCGCTTATTTTATTTCGGGGTTTAAATGTCACTTGTTAGAGTTGTTGCGAATTTAATTATGGCTCATTTGATTTTCTAGAACTCGCTAAAACCCATTAGGTTTCACTTGAGGAATGTACTTTGACCTTGAGCAGTTCGACTCACAGCGGATCGACTGATTTCTGTTCACAATAAAAGGCCTGAAGGCAAACGGATCATGCGCGCATTATAACTAAGGTCATGTTTAAAAGTCACAATTTTAGTTCGGATAAAAGGATGCAGATAACACGATTACTTACCTAAGTCCTCTGCCTACTTCCAGTACCAGTGACAAAAACATCCTCGTGTATGCGTGTGGGCGCCCATCGCCATCCCTGGATGGAACTCGGATCGTTCCCAGGGACCCCCCCTTCCCCCTATTTTACGTAATGATGGAGACAGATCCAGTCCCAGAATCGTCGTGTTATCAGGAACAATAGACGATGTATAATTTCCAAAATTTTAGCGAAAAATGTTACATGATTAAGGTTTCTGTGCTTTTCATCAGTCCCTCCAAGCAGATGCCTCACCCTGGCCCCTGTACTTAGCGATGTTTGCGCCTAGTCCGAGCTAGTGACAGCGTCGTTAAACAAATAAACCGCTGTAGTGAACTTTAGGGCTCCACGAAAGACGGGAAATTCCTTAACAGTTAAGCAACCATCATCTTGTCAAGAAGAACGCTGAAGCGAGCTTCGTTATTAACATCAAAGCGTCGGTATGAGTGTATTAACACCCGCGGGTTAGCTCAGTAAGTAAAGTGACTGACTTCGGGCAGGATGACCGTGGTTCAATTCCCGGCCACTAAGTCTCTGGACACCGGGAAATTGAGAGAATCTGAGCGTCAAATCGTCGTTCTTAATCTCGGCACAGCGCAGAGATTAAGAATGCGTGGAGCTGTACCTCCACTCCCACAGCTTGCTGACGCCTAATAATACGGGGGGGGGGGGGGGGTTTCTCGATCTGACAAACGACTATTGGCTTCTGGAGTGGAATTTTGCTGCCGCGGGGGCCCGTCTTAAGAAATGCGCCGGTTACATCTGTCCAGTTAGTGTGCGGGCGGAATAATGCGCCGTGGCTTTGTCTTCCTCGAGAGCTCGCCACTTGGATTGGCGATTTCCATATGTCCACTGCACACAGCGCCCCCTGAATGTCAATAGCCACCCCGTCCTCCGTTGCTTTCGTTTGAGATGACATGGGAGGGGAAATTCTGTCTTATCAGCAAACCTAAGAATTTTCTTATTCCCTTCCGTCTCTTTCGCGTGTTTCTGCATTTGACGTCGCGTCGGTCACACGGTTCATCGGACTGCGTGCAGATGCGCCTCCTCGGGAGGGACTTACGTGGGGCGGGGCAGCCGCCATGAAAAGGCGCGCTCGTGCTCGGGGCTTACTCATGACCAGAATATGCTCGGATGCATTCACGTCTGAACATCGCAACTAATAATTCTACGAGACTTTTTCTCGTTTCTTCTGTCATTCTGCCCGAATGTGTAGTTGCTTATCGTCTGTTCATTGTCTTATCTTACCACAATCACAAATGGTAAGTCGCCATTTCACAAACTATTGAAAATATAGCGAAATTTTAGAAACGAAATTTCACCAAATTTGGAAGCAGCACACAAACACGTATTGAATACTCTGAGCAAGTGTGCGTTAATCGACCGAATGAATTGTATATTATGCCTTAATTAGACGAGCCATGAGAACGGCCATGACCTTGTGGTTTCATAATAAGTCAGGAAATTTGTCGACTATACGCCTCACTATCAGTTCCTCATTACTTTAGGCAATTAGTTACGGAAAAGTGTAGGTTTAGGTAATTCCTTCCACTCCAAGAACTTTAATTTCCTCCATTTTCTTGCGACGTGTGGGTATAAAATTCGAGGCAATGTGGCCGAATTCGGGATACATGTTTCTACATGAAGAGAAAACGCGGGGGTGATCATTGAACAATTCCCAAACCTGGAAGTGGCCGGTGGCCTACCTTGCACTGGGGCGTGCACACGAAGAAACCTGGAAGGACGTTTTCCCGTCGCGAGTGCTGAGGTAATACAGAAGCAGACGCCGTGAGAAGACATCAAAGACGTTTGGACAGAGATCAAAGCGACTGCCTTTAGAACACAGCCCGTTCTTATTAGACACGCTCGTGTCACACCGCGCATGCCAGGCTGCTGCTTCGTTTCCCTATCACTTCACTATCATCATCATCATCATCATCATCATCATCATCATTACACAGCGTTATTTTTAGCAGGAGTCGCAGTGATGGCATCCAGGCGTCGAACCAAGTCCCCCAGCAATTTAGTCCGACTGAAACGCAAAGTCCAATGTTTCTCATGTCGAATTCTACCAGCACAAAATGCCCAACTGGACAGAAATCGTGAAGCTTACAGGACGGGAAAGCGCTCATGTTTCAATTCAAATTAATGCGAATATACGAACAAATGTCTTCATGGTGTACAGTTCTAACATTTTTCACTGCAACCACAAAATTCAGGCAGTACAACAACTTGTAAGCCAGATAAATCCAATCCGCACGAGATAAGGTCAATGCGAGGTATCACACACTCGTAATACGAAACAGGGTTGGCGATTAGAATAATTTCTTAATTGCTCGCCAGGGGTCTGTGTGGGCGGGTACAGAACTAGGCTCGCCTATTCGGCCCTTTGTCTAGTCCCCTCTTTCTTTTTAAGAACTGTTCTACATTTTGACCGCTTTCCTAACTGCCCGACAGAATGGCGGGATAAGCGAGAAGGAATGTGTAAGAAAGAGGATGTGAGCCATTTTAAGGCACTTGGACGAAGCCGAGATACAAACCCGTGACCCCGGAAACGAAGTAGGTAAGTAAAACGGTTCGATCAAACGTACGAAAGGCAAATGTAAATGATCGTAATGAAAGAAAGAAAACTAGGAGCCAGAATTCAAAAGTAGAAAACTCCAGAGGCTCTCATGAAAACCTGATGGGCGCTGGCGTCCGCGATTTGCGCCGCTTGAGAGTGCCAAGATCCAAGCAGCCAGAAGCCGCAGAGACGTCAAAGTCAGACCTCGTGCATTTTGCGGCAGAGAGAGTAATAGACTGAGGCTGTCCTGTAGACAGGAGCAATTAGGTTATAGAAATTAGTGACTCTTAGGAGGATGCGTAATTGAATGTGCTGATGAAAATAGAGTTTCCTCTCTAACATGGCGCCTCTGGAACGAAAAACTGAAATATCGCCAATAAACTAACTCAAATGGGCACTATTCCTTTTACAAGCTGAACAGATAATATTAAAATTCTGCGATCTGTCGACTTTATAACACGACATATTTACGTTATTGGTAAACGAATGTGGCTCAGCAGATAAAAATGGAACACCGGACAAAATTGAAAAGCACATTTTTCTAATATGCAAAATAAGAGACGTGTAGCTAAAAGACGTCCAGTTTCCGTTGTACCTTTGCCAGTAGCCTGAGGCTGTGGCGTTCTTCCCACTTTGGGGAGGGGACCACGGGTGGGCGAGACAGGCGACGGGACGAAACGTCGCTGTCGAGGAAATTAGCCTCGCGGTACTCACCAGATTCAGGGCTTCCCTCTCAGAGTCCACGGAGTCCCCGTCGTGAGCCAGGTCTGGCGGGACGTCGCTACTGATGCTGTGGTCGTCGTTGCTGACCTCGCCGTTCAGCCCGGCGTCTGAAACCAGAATCGTGACCAATATGAGCGGGTTCCGAAACGTCGGGCGATGGACGGGCAGGAAATTCGGTGCCGGGCGAACACGAAACTGTTGTCCGCGCTCACCAATCAACTCCAGTGAACAGACATCCTTGACAAGCTTACAGTCGTTCAGGTAGTAAAAAGTGGCCCATCTTTTTACTGAACCCGGATTTTCAATGCCTTGTTTTTATAAAAGCCCGCCGTAGACAACCAAGTAGAACCTAACCTAACCTGAATGAACGGCTATTTTAGTTGTAAGACGAAGTCGCGCTGCTCTCGTGCTCTCAAACGCACGGCCTAACTAAAACTCGCTTGTTTAATGACGCCTTAGGGTGCTTTTGGGCCGAGCCTGTTGCAGTCCCACGCCATCTGCTGACCCATGTGCAAATCGTTCTTTCTGATTACGTCACAAGGGGGGAATTTTTATAAAACTTTAGAAAATGATCCGGTTCAACCACTCAGCATTCTCAATTGGCGAAGGGAGTTTCGATTGCCACGAACTTGCACTGTGGGGGATGAGAAGAATCTTGTACGAACTGTGAAGCCAATTATTGCCAGACACTCTGCCACGGACGATAAGTCGCCGGGCAAAATCAACCGCCAATGCAGAGCTCTGTCCAAAAAACAAAACAAAAAAAAACGCACCGATTTCCTGCGTCTTACGCATTACCCGTGATAAGTACGTGCGGGGGCAATGGTCGCGTTGCCCAAAATCCTCGACGTCTCTGGTAGCCCCACGCTGAACCGAGGCAGGAAGAAGCTTCAAGCAAAGTTCGTGAAGAGATGACACTGCGACATCGCCGATTGTGAGCGTCGCAGCTATCCGGGCGATGACGTCAAACGAGCTGCGGGGGGGGGGGGGGTGTAAGAAACATTGCAGGGTAGAAATTGGAATATAAGTGGAAATTGTGAGAATGGACCAGTGTCAAGAATGATGAATGGTCCAAAAGGGCGATGGGGACGCGGACGCGGGCCCCGCAGCTCAACCATCTGTTGCGGTCGGCAAAGAAGTTCCCTGCCGCTTCTGCAGCGACAGAGGCGAAGCCCCAGAGCGGAGGCGAACTCCGCGCATTCTCGATCTCGGCGCAACGAGCAGGCGAATGTTCAATCCCTGTCGCCCGGCCAGTAACCTGGTCGATGTACCGACAGACAAACCTTCGCGGCATTCTGAAGTTAACTTTTTCTAGGTCTTTCTACGAGGGTTACTTTAAAAGCCACGGCAAATAATTTGGGGGGGACGGGGGGGCAAACACGTTATATTGAAGAAAGTTCAAAATATACATATGAAGGGGCACGATATACTCCTCCGATTGGCGTAGTCAGATCAGGAAGGTGTGAATGGATGTAGGCGCATTACGGAATGGCCGGTTTTTCATTCGAAATGGTCCCATCTGGCAGACGAGTGTCAATAGTTGTCTACCCCTGCAGAGGAGACAGTTACGGGGTGAAACAGCCTCTGGAAGTTAAAGGCGCGCAGTCGGTCAGTGGGTCGGCTCGTATGTGAACTGTCTGTCCATTGCAGCGAGGGAAAGGGCGGTCATACGTGGGCTTCGTGAAATGCCTAGAAACTGAGAAAAACCACGCGGACATAGGCAGGATTCAGTTAACGGCCTACGCTGAAATCACACGCGCCACATGCTCTACCAGAGATGCTGTCATATCAGTCTTTAGGAGCACAAATGTCCACCACATGTGGATGGCTGGTCACTGAATCGAGATGCTGGATCGTACGCATCGAGTCCAATTTGTTGTTCGCTCCCGACGGAAATCAAGTTCAGATCGGAAATTCCGTGCAAACTCGAAATTTTTAACTGCTCACGTGGTACAAAATTTCTCTTACTTGAAGACGAAGGCGACCAATCTCCGAAAAGTCGTCCAGACAACTGAAAAAGCCTAAAAATACCACGTGTCTGAATGCAGGCGAAACATTAATTTATTCTCAGGTAGAACGCGGCCTAAGTAAGCGAGAGTGCCCCTTGAAACGACCGACTTACAGAAGCATCTGGCGGACAGTGAAATCTTGAGGGGTCGGTCCAGGAGCGGGGAAGAGACTTCTTTTTTATGACGTGCCAAATGATCGACGCGTGCTGGCAGGAGCTACAGAGACGCCTGATATACTACGAGATGGTGCTATATGGCGTGGGTGGGGTACAACGTTAATTGGAGTGACGGGTAATGGCGTTCCAGGGTCTTAAATATGTGTCCCAACAGCGCCTTTCGCCATATTGTATTATAATTTGCATAGATGATGAGCCAGCTGGCCTGTTCACATGATAATTCAAGCAGCCTCTGTGCCAATACGTACAGAAAGTGCAGAACAATTAATATTCCATCAGACAGGCGATGGGCATTGTATCTCCTGACTTAATGAAACCATTAATCAAAGCTGTGATTTTCTCATCCCTTTTAAATTAAATGTGCAAACCAATATAATACAAACTGTACGGAATATAAATATTATTGTGTCACTAAAGTCACGTATTCAAATGACTTTATTAAGAGAGCAAACAGCAAAGAAATTCCGGTTTCTGGCTAGTGGTCAGTATAAGTCCCGAGGATCCTACGACCAGATATCTGGGCAGGTCTTCTTGGTTGTCCCCCGTCTTTAAGCGAACGCAGAGAAGGTTCCCAAATTACAAGCTACCGCTGATTGTTTCTCATGCAGCCCTCCAGTTTCAAACTGATTGAAATTTCTCTGAATGTCATCAATTTACAAGTCATCCAAATTATATTTTATTTTTGAAAATATTATCGTCCCAAAATATCCACCAGAAAATCGATATTCGCTTGTCTTTGTCTCGAGTTTCTATTCCTTGCCACCTGAACGTCTTCACTTTCATTTGCCCTGAAAATAGAAGAGCGGGGAAGGCTTGGGTACCTTCTACCAACCCCCACGAAATAAAAGTCTCTCTCACTTCCCGCCCAAGAGATTCTGTTTGTTCGTTCGGTAACTCTCTCTTCGTCCAACAAACGCCGCCAGATAATTCAGACGAAACTAGTGCACAGACACGCGAACGTGCGAACGTCTTCTGTCAAGCGCTTGGCACACGCCGCTTGCAATGAACGGCGATGTTTCTCCTTCACTTTTCTCTCCTACTTACGATCTCAGCCTAGCAGTGCGCGACATTTTGATTCCAACAAAGTCTGTATTTATGAAAGCGGGCTAAAAATGTTACTGCAGTGACTGTACCTTAACTAATTAAGGAGGCGCTTGGCCAGTGGCGTCTGCCTGCAGGCAGATACTCTCCCCAGCATCCCCAGGGGCGAGTCACTCTCTCGATGATTACTGATAAATTATTGATCAGGTGGCGAAGGCGCCACATCCGGCCAACTTGTCCGAGCGGAATTCAGAAAAGAGCGAAGAATGCCGGATGTCAAGAGCGTACAGTCCGAGCAACAAATCCGCCAACGACGTCACGAACACTTACTTTCATCTGACAAGCTGTTTCGACACCAGTTCGTCGTCATCAGGTCACACATATCTTGTTGGCGAACAGATCCGTGCATATTCAGACTAGGGGCCCTTGCTGAAGGTGGATGGCAGTTGAACCCAGAACGGTTGGAAGGCCTCCATGGAGGGGGTAGGTGATAATACACCCTGGGATTTGCCTGAGAACCGAGAAAGAGCGCGGAAAAGCTCAGTGACGGTGGGCGAAGTGTCAGCCACGACGCCTTCCTGCTGTCTTCCTGTTATGGCATCTTCCGAGCGATATTTTAAGTTTCGTGTTACAGAGGGCTGTTTCTTGTGCCGTTCCATAATTACGCGCGTCTTTAAATATTTACATGTGCAATGCGACGTGATGTGTGAACCAAGCAGAGGATTTCGGTAGGGCCCATGAGGAAGGGGTGTCAGGGGATTGGACGAAATACGGCATAAAGAAGGGAATGAGACGCTGAAGAAAAGAGAGAGAAAATGCGGCCAGAGATGAGAGAAATCATTCACCAGTGAACACCGACATTTGCTCTAGTTTCCTCCAGAATAATATTAAAAAAGGATTCGGTGCAGTTGCTGGCTCTAAGCCGCGGGAACTTTCTTTAAAGCCAGTGGTTGCTCAGTTTGACAGGAAATCCTCCGTCTTTTACAAAAGCCTAAGTGTTCTGCTGTGTTAACAAGATCGTACCGGTGCATTATTACGAGCCAGCTGAATCCATTCCATGCCGACGCCCCCGTGTGTACGACAAAGTTTTTATTTCCTTTGTCGCGCTGAGCTGTTAAAACACCAATGACAGAAGGAGAAGACTTTGCGCTGCTGAAAATCTTCATTTGTGGGAAACCATCACAGCACAGAGAATTTCAATTTGGCGCAATATCGAGTAGGTCGAAATCGCTTGCCCAGGTCTTACCTGTGCGTAAGGAACTCGGTGGCTGTGATAAAACTGATAAAAGCATTACTCACTTCCATCTGTCACTGACACGCGAGCGACCGTGCCTATTCCTCTGCTACGAGCAGCAGGCATTCTTTACAAAGGGGTGGAGTGCGCAGAGAGAATGCATTTAGTGCTCCAGAGCGCAACTTTCGAGGCTGTATTTTGAAGAACCTCACGCCTCGTCCCACAAGAGCGAAAAATATCAGCTCGAAGGCCGACTCATAAAACATTCGACACGCGAAACTAGGCATTCGGCTTTTAACGAGTTGCGTCCCAAAAGGGCAAAACTGATAGGCGTCGTGCCTGACCACCTACAAGCGAAACAAAAGTTTTGTTTTTATTCTATGCACACACAAACGGTAATTTTTAACAGAAACGTCGTTTAGAATGACGAAAGCAGTAAATTCAGGACTGACAGAGAAAGTGAACATCGTACAACATTTTGTACTCCCACTTTGCGCAAAACAAAAGAACGCGTAAAATGGCGAATTGCCAGACGTCTCGTAAGACACCCCTCTTCAAACTAGTCGCGGTCAGAACTTCAACGCGGAATTAGGTTTCCAACAGACCGCTCCTAAAAGCTAAATAAATAATCAACTAACTTTATAGTCCTCCTTGAATTACTGTCGTCGCACAACCAATAAATTACTTTTGTTCCGAGTTCATCGCCGCGTTTATAAAACTCTACATTCACAGGTTATTCATCGCAATATTGTTCCTTATTCACGCTTTTCCTTGAGATTTTCTGCGGAAAACGAAGCGTTTAAGAATTTCCCAACACTTACGAACTGCTTCGTCCATCTCAAAATTCCTGACTTCATCGCCCAGTCAGCACTGAGGTATGGATCCGCTCAATGTTCAATGTCTTCCGGCAATTCGATGCCGTTTCTGTTGGTCCAAATATCCTTCTCAGTCCACGTCGCTAACGAATTTTCATTTCATCGTCGAGTGTTGCAATGCCACTGGTCACGTAAAACACGGTCCTTACTTCGAGACCAGAAAGGCCCTTAGAGCCAAGGGCTTAATAATGTGATGCTTGGTCCGGGCTATCGCACACCTCGTGAGTGGGACGGTGGCAGAGGAGGAATGTGGAGCGACGGTGAAATGGTGATTAGCCCGGGGGGGGACACTGCTCCAGCGCCACTTCGTCAATCGCGGACGTCGTCTGATGTCACGCGGGACTGAACCCGAATCCCGTGGGTCAGAAGCCAGTACCTGGTCGCCTGAGCTAAAAGTAAAAGGTTTTTCGTCAGACAACTGCAAAGTTGCGACTTTCCTGCAGCGTCCTCCCCCGTTGGAGACGGTGGAACATAGCCCAGTGTTGCGCGCAGGGCGTGATGTATTCTCGTCTATGTAGAATACTCGGAAGCTGATTGAGTATTCATCGGTGGCTACGGCTGCCTTTTCTTGCGACCGCCGAGCGGCGTGGCGGTCGTCCATTCTCAGCTGCGGTCGTGCCCAAGAAGGAGAGTGCATTAGATTTATGGACTGAAAGCCTCGGTCGGGAGGGGGGCGGGCGGAGTGTTTCGTATGGAAATGTGGCCCAAATCCCCACTCATGTAGTAGATCAAGAGCGAGAGAGACAGGGAGAGGTCAGTCTCTGGACTTGGGTACGCTGGAAAAATAAATGGCGCAACGTTCTCGAGGTCTGGTTCGGACCTCGGCCAGTCCTGGGACGACTTGGACTCGTCACGTGACAGAGGGAATTATCCCAAAACGCTTTCAAGAACTGCAAGAGCAGGCGGGAATTAATGAACGGGCAGGTGTGGGTGAGACGTGCTCTGTAGCCCTGACAGAAAACTGTTTGGTCGTAAGAACGCACGCACTCTCATTTAATTTTATTAATTAGTCCACAGAAACCAATCAAATCAAGGAAGAGAGAAAGGCATACAACATACCACACACGAAGAAATGCGTGTAAAATTTTTAGAAACCTGGAGAAAGAGGTCATTTCGGAGGCAAGGATAATATTAAATTAATTATTCGGTTTTGTCCGTCTAATCACAATTACATTTAAAAT